>NW_028134785.1:0-92000 GCF_964662115.1 Mustela nivalis | reverse complement strand
TCCCACCAAATGAGGGATTCCAGAGTAAAGGCCTGGGGAGGGGCGACTGGACAATCAGAAATCTGGTTAAAAATTGGGGCCTAGGGACATGTCAAGCCCATTATGACATCTAATGGTCCAGCCACTGAGAGGACTTACTAGAGGACAGGACTCATGCTGAGGGTCACAATGCGTATGTATGCCCTCGTCGCACGCAAGAATGGGCGGGGCCTCAGGGTGAATGCTGGTTTCTCCTACACTGAACGTTGGACAACGTGCCAACCACAAGGGTTCTTGCCATGGGTAAGGAGGAGTTCTGATTTCTGCATCAGACTCACCCCTGGGCAGTGATTGGAGATAAGGTCTCGGTTCTGAAGCCTGAAAACGGAGGTAGGGAAGAGATTATGACATAAGGCCATGGCGGGTTTTATGTGCTCAGTGTCAGGTCAGCATTCTGGGTATTGGTCAGGAGGTCCGGGCTCAGGCTGTGTTCGACAGTGCATTAGTGCCCAGGTTAGACTATATAATTTGGGTAACGTCGAGTGCTGTGTAGGTTTATCCTCATGTAAGCTGCCTGGGCAGCTCATGAGGCAACAATTTTTTTTCTAGAGGGCAGGCAGAGTGCTGCATTGTGGGTTGGGAATTGCCAAACTTGAGGGCATCGGGGCCAGGAGTGTGAGGACGGAAGTCTGAGAAGACAAGCTAGACTTGGGTTTCAGGGTGAGGGCACAGGAGGTACCCCCTGCAGATCTGTACCAATATCTCATGCATCTGAAGTCAGGGCGAGGATCAGACGTTGGCTCAGGTTGGAGTTTCTGTGCATGATGGCCGCTTCATGAAGGGAGCAGAATCTCCTGGCCATTGAGGTTTTCCCACGTTGGGAGTTGTGGGATGCCCCCTTCAAGGATTCCTTCTGCGGGACAATTGAGACCTGTTGGACAGCTCCAGGACATCCCATATGGATGACTCCAGAGCACCGTTCGTGGATGGATGCCTGGGAAGCCCGCCTCGCATTCCAATTCTCTCCTAGCAACAGGACAGTTTAGATCTGATGGCTCTGCGGAGCAACCGAGGTGGCTGAGTTGAAATGGACTTTCCCGAGGATGGGTCCTAATGTGTTTTTGTGTCCATGAGGGCCTTGGAATGGGACGGTGGCACCGGGACCCTGAAGTACTCTCCTAAGCTTTGGACATGGCTCCCATGCACAGGTTCCTTGGGAGACGAGATGAGTTCTGATGGGTGCCTCAGGAAAACCCCTATGCTCGTAATGGAATCAGGCTTTTGAGGACACATGCCTGTAACCCAAATCAATGGATCCTATTATAGCCTAGTGTCCTGTCTGGTTCAATTTCTTCTCTGGGGACATCCATCTATGGTATGAGTGGAGGTCGATTATCAGCTGGTGTCAGACAGTCCTTGTTTGTTCTGGGAGACCTACACTATTGGGATGGCCTCAGGGACTTTGGAGCTTTCTCCTAATTTGTACGATTTTGGACCATGTAATGGGCAGAATTCCCATGGATTGGTAGGCACAGTCCTAATGTGTGTCTCCAGGGACCCAGCCTGGAGGGAGTGTGGCCCAAGACTTTGAGGACAGAAGTCTGAAAACACAAACTCAGCTTAGGTTTGGGGTCGTAGGTATGACAGGCCCGATCTACAAACCATGAGAAGAACTCTTTTGGATATGAAGAAAGTGGGAGTCTGAGGCGCTTGCTCAGGCTTTTGTCTCTGGATTTTGTATCAGCGATGGCCGTGGAATGTCGGGGAGGCCTCATGGGCCATGGACGAATCTTCCTCTCTGAGGATTTGGCCCGATTCCCAATTGCTTTTCGTCAATCTGTGGGATGGGGGGTCTCCTTTCAGGTTTGTTACCTCAGGTGTCCCACCAAAAGAGGAATTCCAAAGCAAAGCCGTGTGGAAGACTGAAGGGACAACCCGAACTATGGTTAAAAATTGGGGCCTAGGGGCATGGCAAGCCCAATATGTTATCTCTTCATCCAGCCACTGAGTGGCCTTACTTGAAGACTGGGCTCAGTCTGAGGGTCACAATGTGGGTTTGTGACCAATGTGGCCCGCGAGCATGGGCGGGGCATCATGGGCCACATTGGTTTCAACTACACTGAACGTTGGACAACATGCCAACCACAAGGTTTCTTGCCATGGGGAAGGAGTTCTGATTTCTGCATCACCTTCAACACTGGGCAGTGATAGGAGATAAGGTCTAGGTTCTGAAACCTGAAAACCGAGGTTCGGAAGGGATGACGACCTAAGGCCACGGCGGCTCGATGTGCTCAGTGTGCGGCCAGCTGTCTGGGAGTTGCCAAGAGGTCCAGGCTCAGGCTGTGTCAGAAAGGGCATCAGTGTCCTGGTCAGCCTATGTATTTGGGTTACAGCCATGGTCGGTGCAGGTTGATCCTCATTTGGGGTTACTGGGTAGCCCCAGAGGACAATGTTTTTCTTCTGGAGGGCAGTCAGAGTGCAGCGTTGTAGTTCTGGATTGCCAAACTGGAGGGCTTGTGGGCCAGTAGTCTGACGACAAAAGTCTGAGAACACAAGCAAGGCTTAGGTTTCTGGGTGAGTCCATGGCAGGCACAATCTACAGACCTGAATCGAGATCTCGTGAATCTGAAGTCAGGGCGAGGATCAGACGATCGCTCAGGTTGGAGTTTCTGTCCCTGATGGCCTCTTCATGAATGGGGGGGCATCGTGAGGCCATGGGGGTTTTCCCACGATGGGAGTTGTGAGAAGCTCCAAACTGCAGAGAGTCTTCTGCAGGACAATTGAGACCTGTTGTTTGGCTCCAGGCCAATGATTCTGAGCAGGGTTCTAAGGATGGATGGCTGGGTATCCCACCTCGCATTCCAATTGCCTCCTAGCAACAAGACAGGTTAGATCTCCTGGATCTGTGGGGAGCAACCGAGGACGCTGAGTTGAAATGGACAACCCTGGGGATGGGTACTAATGTGCTTTTGTGTCTATGGAGACCTTGGAATGAAGCGGTGGCACTGGCGCCCTAAAGTGTTCTCCTAAACAGAGGCTTTGACACAGCTCCAACGTGCAAGTTTCCCATGTGTAGATGAGATGTTTTCTGATCGGTGAGTCAAGAAACAGCTGGAGCTGCTTTTGAAATCCAGTCCTCTGAGGAGAGATGCCTGGAAACCAAAGCAATGGATCTGATTAGTGCCTAGGGGCCTGTTCTTTCCTTTTTACCTCTGGGGACATCTGTCTATGGGTCTGAGTGCAGGTAGGTGCTCAGTTGGGCTCAGATTGCCCCTGTTTTTCCTGGGAAGCCACCACTATTGAGATGGATCAGGGACTTTGGAGGTTTATCCTATTCGAAGGGTTGTGGCCATTGGAATGGGCACACACAATTCCCTTGGAGAGGGCAAGTACAGTCCTCAGGTTTGGCGCCAGGGGCCTGAGCCTGTAGGTTGTGTAGGCCAGGGCTGTTTGGACAGTTGTCTGAAAACACAAACTCGGCTTATGTTTCGGGTCATAGGTATGGAAGGACTGATCTACAGACCATGAGGAGAACTCTTCGGGATTTGAAAGAAGGGCGAGTGTGAGGCTCCTGCTCAAGTTTTTGTCTCTGGATATCGTGTCACTCATGGTCGTGAAATTGCCGGGTGACTTCATGGGAAATGGAGGAGTCTTACTCTCTGGTGGTTTGGCCCGTCCAAAGAGTTTGGGGTCATTCTGTGGGCTGGAGGAAGTCCGTTTTTGTTGTTGTTGTTGTTGTTGTTTTCTTTTTTAACCTCAGGTGTCCCACTAAATGAGGGATTCCAGAGTAGAGCCCTGGGGAGGGGCGACTGGACAATCAGAAATCTGGTTAAAAATTGGGGCCTAGGGATATGTCAAGCCCATTATGACATCTAATGGTCCAGCCACTGAGAGGACTTACTAGAGGACAGGACTCATGCTGAGGGTCACAATGCGTGTGTATGCCCTCGTCGCACTCAAGAATGGGCGGGGCCTCAGGGTGAATGCTGGTTTCTCCTACACTGAACGTTGGACAACGTGCCAACATCAAGGGTTCTTGCCATGGGTAAGGAGGAGTTCTGATTTCTGCATCACACTCACCCCTGGGCAGTGATTGGAGATAAGGTCTCGGTTCTGAAGCCTGAAAACTGAGGTAGGAAAGAGATGAAGACCTAAGGCCATGGCGGGTTTTATGTGCTCAATGTGCGGTCAGCTTTCTGGGTGTTTGTCAGGAGGTCCGGGCTCAGGTTGTGTTCGACAGTGCATTAGTGCCCAGGTTAGACTATATAATTTGGGTAAAGTCGAGTGCTGTGTAGGCTTTTCCTCATTTAAGGTGCCTGGGCAGCTCATGAGGCAATCATTTTTTTTCTAGAGGGCAGGCAGGGTGCTGCATTGTAGGTCCGGAATTGCCACACTTGAGGGCTTCGGGGCCAGGAGTGTGAGGACGGAGGTCTGAGAAGACAAGCTAGACTTGGGTTTCAGGGACAGGGCACGGCAGGTACCCCCTGCCGATCTGAACCAATATCTCATGCATCTGAAGTCAGGGCGAGGATCAGCCGTTGGCTCTGGTTGGAGTTTCTGTGCATGACGGCCGCTTCATGAAGGGAGCGGAATCTCGAGGCCATTGAGGTTTTCCCACGTTGGGAGTTGTGGGATGCCCCCTTCAAGGATTCCTTCTGCGGGACAATTAAGACCTGTTGGACAGCTCCAGGACATCCCATATGGAATGACTCCAGAGCACCGTTCGCGGATGGATGCCTGGGAAGCCTGCCTCGCATTCCAATTGTCACCTAATAGCAAGACAGTTTAGATCTGATGGCTCTGCCGGAGCAACAGGGGTGGCTGAGTTGAAATGGACTTTCCTGAGGATGGGTCCTAATGTGTTTTTGTATCCATGAGGGCCTTGGAATGTGGCGGTGGCACCGGGACACTGAAGTACTCTGCTAAGCTGTGGACATGGCTCCCATGCACAGGTTTCCTTGTGGAGACGAGATGAGTTCTGATGGGTGCCTCAGGAAACACCTATGCTCCTATTGGAATCAGGCTTTTGAGGACACATGCTTGTAACCCAAAGCACTGGATCCTATTATGGCCTAGGGTCCTGTCTGTTTCAATCTTCTTCTCTGGGGACATCCATCAATGGTATGAGTGGAGGTCGATTATCAGCTGTTGTCAGACATCCCTTGTTTGTTCCGGGTGACCTACACTATTGGGATGGCCTCAGGGACTTTGGAGGTTTCTCCTAATTTGTATGATTTTGGACCATGGAATGGGCAGAATTCCCATGGATTGGTAGGCACAGTCCTAATGTGTGGCTCCAGAAACCCAGCCTGGAGGGAGTGTGGCCCAAGACTTTGAGGACAGAAGTCTGAAAACACAAACTCAGCTTAGGTTTGGGGACGTAGGTATGGCAGGCCCGATTTACAAACCATGAGAAGAACTCTTCAGGATTTGAAGAAAGTGCGATTCTGAGGCGCTTGCTCAGGCTTTTGTCTCTGGATTTTGTATCAGCAATGGCCGTGCAATGTCGGGGAGGCCTCATGGGCCATGGACGAATCTTCCTCTCTGAGGATTTGGCGCAATTCCCAATTGCTTGTCGTCAATCTGTGGGATGGGTGTACTCATTTCAGTTTTGTTACCTCAGGTGTCCCACCTAAATTGGAATTCCAAAGCAAAGCCGTGGGGAAGACTGAAGGGACAACCCGAACTATGGTTAAAAATTGGGGCCTAGGGCCATGGCAAGCCCAATATGTTATCTCTTCATCCAGCCACTGACTGGCCTTACTTGAGGACTGGGCTCAGCCTGAGGGTCACAATGTGCATTTGTGACCAAAGTGGCCGGCGAGCATGGGTAGGGCATCATGGGCCACACTGGTTTCAACACAACTGAACGTGGACAACATGCCAACCACAAGGTTTCTTGCCATGGGGAAGGAGTTCTGATTTCTGCATCACCATCAACCCTGTGCAGTGATTGGAGATAAGGTCTAGGTTCTGAAACCTGAAAACCGAGGTTGGGAAGGGATGACGACCTAAGGCCACGGCGGCTCGATGTGCTCAGTGTGCGGCCAGCTGTCTGGGAGGGGCCAGGGGGTCCAGGCTCAGGCTGTGTCAGAAAGGGCATTAGTGCCCTGGTCAGCCTATGTATTTGGGGTACAGCCAAGGTCGGTTCAGGTTGATCCTCATTTGGGGTTACTGGGTAGACCCAGAGGACAATGTTTTTCTTCTGGAGGGCGGGCAGGGTGCTGCATTGTAGTTCTGGATTGCCAAACTGGAGGGCATGTGGGCCAGTAGTCTGACGACCAAAGTCTGAGAACACAAGCTAGGCTTAGGTTACTGGGTGAGGCCATGGCAGGCAGAATGTACAGACCTGAATCGAGATCTCGTGCATCTGAAGTCAGGGCGAGGATCAGACGATCGCTCTGGTTGGAGTTTCTGACCCTGATGGCCCCTTCATGAATGGGGTGCATCACGAGGCCATGGGGGTTTTCCCACGATGGGAGTTGTGAGAAGCTCCAAACTGCAGAGAGTCTTCTGCAGGACAATTGAGACCTGTTGTTTGGCTCCAGGCCAATGATTCTGAGCAGGGTTCTAAGGATGGATGGCTGGGTAGCCATCCTCGCATTCCAATTTTCTCCTAGAAACAAGACAGGTTAGATCTCCTGGATCTGTGGGGAGCAACCGAGGACGCTGAGTTGAAATGGATACCCCTGGGGACGTGTCCTAATGTGCTTTTGTGTCTATGGAGACCTTGGAATGAAGCGGTGGCACTGGGGCCCTAAAGGGTTCTTTTAAACAGAGGCTTTGACATAGCTCCAACGTTCAAGTTTCCCATGTGTAGATGAGATGTTTTCTGTTGGGTGAGTCAAGAAACAGCTATATGTTGTTTTGATATCCAGGCGTCTGAGGAGAGATTCCTGGAAACCAAATCAATGGATCTGATTAGTGCCTAGGGGCCTGTTCTTTCCTTTTTACCTCTGGGGACATCTGTCTATGGGTCTGAGTGCAGGTAGGTGCTCAGTTGGGCTCAGATTGCCCCTGTTTTTCCTGGGAAGCCACCACTATTGAGATGGATCAGGGACTTTGGAGGTTTATCCTATTCGAAGGGTTGTGGCCATTGGAATGGGCACACACAATTCCCTTGGAGAGGGCAAGTACAGTCCTCAGGTTTGGCTCCAGAGGCCTGAGCCTGTAGGTTGTGTAGGCCAGGGCTGTTTGGACAGTTGTCTGAAAACACAAACTTGGCTTATGTTTCGGTCTTAGGTATTGCAGGACGGACCTACAGATCATGAGGAGAACTCTTCGGGATTTGAAAAAAGGGCGAGTGTGAGGCTCCTGCTCAAGTTTTTGTCTCTGGATATCGTGTCACTCATGGTCGTGGAATTTCTGGGTGACTTCATGGGAAATCGACGAGTCGTACTCTCTGGTGGTTTGGCCCTGTCCAAAGAGTTTGGGGTCATTCTGTGGGCTGCAAGAAGTCCGTTTTGTTGTTGTTGTTGTTGTTGTTGTTGTTGTTTTCTTTTTTAAACTCAGGTGTCCCACAAATGAGGGATTCCAAAGTAAAGGCCTGGGGAGGGGCGACTGGACAATCAGAAATCTGGTTAAAAATTGGGGCCTAGGGACATGTCAAGCCCATTATGACATCTAATGGTCCAGCCACTGAGAGGACTTACTAGAGGACAGGACTCATGCTGAGGGTCACAATGCGTATGTATGCCCTCGTCGCACTCAAGAATGGGCGGGGCCTCAGGGTGAATGCTGGTTTCTCCTACACTGAACGTTGGACAACGTGCCAACCACAAGGGTTCTTGCCATGGGTAAGGAGGAGTTCTGATTTCTGCATCACACTCACCCCTGGGCAGTGATTGGAGATAAGGTCTCGGTTCTGAAGCCTGAAAACGGAGGTAGGGAAGAGATGATGACCTAAGGCCATGGCGGTTTTTATGTGCTCAGTGTGCGGTCAGCTTTCTGGGTGTTGGTCATGATGTCCGGGCTCAGGTTGTGTTCGACAGTGCATTAGTGCCCAGATTAGACTATATAATTTGGGTAAAGTCGAGTGCCGTGTAGGTTTATCCTCATTTAAGCTGCCTGGGCTGCTCATTAGGCAATATATTTTTTCTAGAGGGCAGGCAGAGTGCTTCATAGTCGGTCCGGAATTGCCAAACTTGAGGGCTTCGGGGCCAGGAGAGTGAGGACGGAAGTCTGAGAACACAAGCTAGACTTCGGATTCAGGGTGAGGGCACGGCAGGTACCCCCTGCAGATCTGAACCAATATCTCCTGCATCTGAAGTCAGGGCGAGGATCCGACGTTGGCTCAGGTTGGAGTTTCTGTGCATGACGGCCCCTTCATGAAGGGAGCGGAATCTCGAGGCCATGGAGGTTTTCCACGTTGGGAGATGTGGGATGCCCCCTTCAAGGATTCCCTCTGCGGGACAATTGAGACATGTTGGACAGCTCCAGGACATCCCATATGGAATGACTCCAAAGCACCGTTCCAGGATGGATGCCTGGGATGTCCGCCTCGCCTTCCAATTGTCTCCTAGCAACAATACAGTTCAGATGTAATGGATCTGCGGGAGCAACCGGGGAGGCTGAGTTGAAATGCACTTTCCAGAGGATGGGTCCTAACGTGTGTTTGTGTCCATGAGGGCCTTGGAATGGGGAGGTGGCACCGGGACCCTGAAGTATTCTCCTAAGCTTTGGCTTAGCTCCCATACACAAGTTTCCTTGTGGAGACGAGATTTGTTCTGATGGGTGCCTCAGGAAATCCCCTCTGCTGGTATTGGAATGCAGGCTTTTGAGGAGACATGCCTGTAAACCAAAGCAATGTATCCGATAATGGCCTCGGGTCCTGTCTGGTTCAATCTTCTTGGTATGAGTGGAGGTAGATGAGTGGACGTAGATGCTCAGCCGGTATCAACCGCCATTTTTTGTCACGGGCGACCTACACTATTGGGATGGCCTCAGGGACTTTGGAGGGTTCTCCTAATTTGTACGATTTTTGACAATGGAATGGGCAGAATTCCCATGGATTGGGTGGGGGCAGTCCTAATGTGTGGCTCCAGGGGCTCCAGCCTGGAGGGAGTGTGGCCCAGGACTTTGAGGACAGAAGACTGAAAACACAAACTCAGCTTAAGTTTGGGGACGTAGGTATGGCACGCCCGATCTACAAACCCTGAGAAGAACTCTTCAGGATATGAAGAATGAGCGAGTCTGAGGAGCTTGCTCAGGCTTTTGTCTCTGGATTTTGTTTCAGCGATGGCCGTGGAATGTTGGGGAGGTCTCATGGGCCATGGACGAATCTTCCTCTCTGTGGATTTGGCCCGATCCCAATTGTTTTTCGACAATCTGTGGGATGGGAGGACTCCTTTCAGGTTTGTTACCTCAGGTGTCCCACCAAAAGAGGAATTCCAAAGAGGAGCCCTGGGGAAGAGTGAAGGGACAACCCGAACTATGGTTAAAAATTGGGGCCTAGGGGCATGGCAAGCCCAATATGCTGTCTCTTCATATAGGCCCTGAGAGGCCTTACCTGAGGACTGGGCTCAGGCTGAGGGTCACAATGTGTGTTTGTGACCAATGTGGCCCGCAAGCATGGGCTGGGCTTCATGGGCCACGCTTGTTTCAACTACACTGAACGTTGGACAACATGCCAACCACAAGGTTTCTTGCCATGGGGAAAGAGTTCTGATTTCTGCATCATTTTCAACCCTGGGCAGTGGTTGGAGATAAGGTCTAGGTTCTGGAGCCTGAAAACCGCAGTTGGGAAGAGATGACGACCTAAGGCCATGGCGGGTCCGATGTGCTCAGTGTGCGGCCAGCTGTCTGGGTGGGACCAGGAGGTACAGGCTCAGGCTGGGTCAGAAGGGGAAATAGTGCCCAGGTCAGCCTATATGTTTGGGGTACAGCCGAATGGCGTGCAGGTTGATCCTCATTTGCGGTTTCGGGGTAGCCCTGAGGGCAATGTTTTACTTCTGTAGGGCAGGCAGAGTGCGGCATTGCAGTTCTGGATTGCCCAACTGGAGGGCTTGGGGGCCAGTAGTCTGAGGACGGAGTCTGAGAAACCAAGCTAGGCCTAGGTTTCTGGGTGAGGATATGGCAGGCACAATCTACAGACCTCAATCGAGATCTCGTGCATCTGAAGTCAGGGCAAGGATCAGACGATCGCTCAGGTTGGACTTTCTGCCCTGATGGCCCTTTCTTGAAGGGGGTTGGATCAAGAGGACATGGGGGTTTTCGCACGATGGGAGTTGTGAGAAGCTCCAAACTGCAAAGATTCTTCTGCAGGACAATTGAGACCTGTTGTTTGGCTCCAGGCCAACAATTCCGAGCAGGGTTCTAAGGATGGATGGCTGGGTAGCCCACCTCGCATTCCAATGGTCTCCAAGCAACAAGACAGGTTAGATCTGCTGGATGTGGGGGGCAACCGAGGAGGCTGCGTTGAAATGGACTCTCCTGTGGATGTGTCCTAATATGTTTTTGTGTCTATGGAGACCTTGGAATGAAGCGGTGGCCCTGGGGCCCTGAAGGGTTCTCCTAAACAGAGGCTTTGACACAGCTCCAACGTGCATGTTTCCCATGTGTAGATGAGATTTGTTCTGATGGGTGAGTCAAGAAACAGCCATATGCTGGTATTGAAATCCAGGCCTCTGAGGAGAGATGCCTGGAAACCAAAGCAATGGATCCGAATAGTGCCTAGGGGCCTGTTCTTTCCTTTTTACCTCTGGGGACATCAGGCTACGGGTCTGAGTGCAGGTAGGTGCTCAGATGGGCTCAGATTGCCCCTGTTTGTCCTGGGAAGCCACAACTATTGGGATGGCCTCAGGGACTTTGGAGGTTATCCTACTAGTAGAGTTGTGGCCATTGGAATGGGCACATACAATTCCCTTGGAGAGGGCAAGTACAGTCCTCAGGTTTGGCTCCAGGGCCCTGAGCCTGTAGGGTGTGTAGGCCAGAGCTGTTTGGACAGTTGTCTGAAAACACAAACTCGGCTTATGTTTTGGGTCATAGGTATGGCAGGACTGATCTACAGACCATGAGGAGAACACTTCGGGATATGAAAAATGGGCGAGTGTGAGGCTCTTGCTCAAGTTTTTGTCTCTGGATATCGTGTCACTCATGGTCGTGAAATTGCCGGGTGACTTCATGGGAAATGGACGAGTCTTACTCTCTGGGGGTTCGGTCCCGTCCAAAGAGTTTGGGGTCATTCTGGGGATGGAAGAAGTCCGTTTTTTTGTTGTTGTCGATTTGTTTCATTTTGTTTTTCAACCTCAGATGTCCCACCAAATGAGGGATTCCAGAGTAGAGCTCTGGGGTGGGGCGACTGGACAACTAGAAGTCTGGATAAAACTTGGGGACTAGGGACATGTCAAGCCCATTATGACATCTAATGGTCCAGCCACTGAGAGGACTTACTAGAGGACAGGACTCACGCTGAGGTCACAATGCGTGTTTATGCTCTCGTCGCACTCAAGAATGGGCGGGGCCTCAGGGTGAAGGCTGTTTTCTCCTACACTGAACGTTGGACAACATGCCAACCACAAGGTTTCTTCCCATGGGTCAGGAAGAGTTCTGATTTCTGCATCACAGTCACCCGTGGGCAGTGATTGGAGATAAGGTCTAGGTTCTGAAGCCTGAAAACTGAGGTAGGGAAGAGATGATGACCTAAGGCCATGGCGGGTCTGATGTGCTCAGCGTGCGGTCAGCTGTCTGGGTGTTGGTCAGCAGGTCCGGGCTCAGGTTGTGTCAGACAGTGCATTAGTGCCCAGGTTAGACTATATAATTTGGGTACATTCGAGTGCCGTGTAGGTTTATCCTCATTTAAGCTTCCTGGGCTGCTCATTAGGCAATATATTTTTTCTAGAAGACATGGCAGAGTGCTTCATTGTCGGTCCGGAATTGCCAAACTTGAGGGCTTCGGGGCCAGGAGAGTAAGGACGGAAGTCTGAGAACACAAGCTAGACTTCGGATTCAGGGTGAGGGCACGGCAGGTACCCCCTGCAGATCTGAACCAATATCTCATGCATCTGAAGTCAGGGCGAGGATCCGATGTTGGCTCAGGTTGGAGTTTCTGTGCATGACGGCCCCTTCATGAAGGGAGCGGAATCTCGAGGCCATGGAGGTTTTCCACGTTGGGAGATGTGGGATGCCCCCTTCAAGGATTCCTTCTGCGGGACAATTGAGACCTGTTGGACAGCTCCAGGACATCCCATATGGAATGACTCCAGAGCACCGTTCGAGGATGGATGCCTGGGAAGTCCGCCTGGCCTTCCAATTGTCTCCTAGCAACAAGACAGTTTAGATCTAATGGATCTGCGGGAGCAACCGGGGTGGCTGAGTTGAAATGCACTTTCCAGAGGATGGGTCCTAACGTGTGTTTGTGTCCATGAGGGCCTTGGAATGGGGAGGTGGCACCGGGACCCTGAAGTATTCTCCTTAACTTTGGCTTAGCTCCCATGCACAAGTTTCCTTATGGAGACGAGATTTGTTCGGATGGGTGCCTCAGGAAATCCCCTCTGCTGGTATTGGAATCCAGGCTTTTGAGGAGACATGCCTGTAAACCAAAGCAATGGATCCGATAATGGCCTCGGGTCCTGTCTGGTTCAATCTTCTTGGTATGAGTGGAGGTAGATGAGTGGAGGTAGATGCTCAGCCGGTATCAACCGCCCTTTTTTGTCCCGGGCGACCTACACTATTGGGATGGCCTCAGGGACTTTGGAGGGTTCTCCTAATTTGTACGATTTTTGACAATGGAATGGGCAGAATTCCCATGGATTGGGTGGGGGCAGTCCTAATGTGTGGCTCCAGGGGCCCCAGCCTGGAGGGAGTGTGGCCCAGGACTTTGAGGACAGAAGACTGAAAACACAAACTCAGCTTAAGTTTGGGGACGTAGGTATGGCACGCACGATCTACAAACCATGAGAAGAACTCTTCAGGATATGAAGAATGAGCGAGTCTGAGGCGCTTGCTCAGGCATTTGTCTCTGACTTTTGTTTCAGCGATGGCCGTGGAATGTTGGGGTGGTCTCATGGGCCATGGACGAATCTTCCTCTCTGTGGATTTGTCCCGATCCCAATTGTTTTTCGTTAATCTGTGGGATGGGAGGACTCCTTTCAGGTTTGTTACCTCAGGTGTCCCACCAAAAGAGGAATTCCAAAGCAGAGCCCTGGGGAAGAGTGAAGGGACAACCCGAACTATGGTTAAAAATTGGGGCCTAGGGGCATGGCAAGCCCAATATGCTGTCTCTTCATATAGGCCCTGAGATGCCTTACCTGAGGACTGGGCTCAGGCTGAGGGTCACAATGTGTGTTTGTGACCAATGTGGCCCGCAAGCATGGGCTGGGCCTCATGGGCCACGCTTGTTTCAACTACACTGAACGTTGGACAACATGCCAACCACAAGGTTTCTTGCCATAAGGAAAGAGTTCTGATTTCTGCATCATTCTCAACCCTGGGCAGTGTTTGGAGATAAGGTCTAGGTTCTGGAGCCTGAAAACCGCAGTTGGGAAGAGATGACGACCTAAGGCCATGGCGGGTCCGATGTGCTCAGTGTGCGGCCAGCTGTCTGGGTGGGACCAGGAGGTCCAGGCTCAGGCTGGGTCAGAAGGGGAAATAGTGCCCAGATCAGCCTATATGTTTGGGGTACAGCCGAATGGCGTGCAGGTTCATCCTCATTTGCGGTTTAGGGGTAGCCCTGAGGGCAATGTTTTACTTCTGTAGGGCAGGCAGAGTGCGGCATTGCAGTTCTGGATTGCCCAACTGGAGGGCTTGGGGGCCAGTAGTCTGAGGACGGAGTCTGAGAACCCAAGCTAGGCCTAGGTTTCTGGGTGAGGATATGGCAGGCACAATCTACAGACCTCAATCGAGATCTCGTGCATCTGAAGTCAGGGCAAGGATCAGACGATCGCTCAGGTTGGACTTTCTGCCCTGATGGCCCTTTCTTGAAGGGGGTTGGATCAAGAGGACATGGGGGTTTTCGCACGATGGGAGTTGTGAGAAGCTCCAAACTGCAAAGATTCTTCTGCAGGACAATTGAGACCTGTTGTTTGGCTCCAGGCCAACAATTCCGAGCAGGGTTCTAAGGATGGATGGCTGGGTAGCCCACCTCGCATTCCAATGGTCTCCAAGCAACAAGACAGGATAGATCTGCTGGATGTGGGGGGCAACCGAGGAGGCTGCGTTGAAATGGACTCTCCTGTGGATGTGTCCTAATATGTTTTTGTGTCTATGGAGACCTTGGAATGAAGCGGTGGCCCTGGGGCCCTGAAGGGTTCTCCTAAACAGAGGCTTTGACACAGCTCCAACGTGCATGTTTCCCATGTGTAGATGAGATTTGTTCTGATGGGTGAGTCAAGAAACAGCCATATGCTGGTATTGAAATCCAGGCCTCTGAGGAGAGATGCCTGGAAACCAAAGCAATGGATCCGATTAGTGCCTAGGGGCCTGTTCGTTCCTTTTTACCTCTGGGGACATCAGGCTACGGGTCTGAGTGCAGGTAGGTGCTCAGATGGGCTCAGATTGCCCCTGTTTGTCCTGGGAAGCCACAACTATTGGGATGGCCTCAGGGACTTTGGAGGTTATCCTACTAGTAGAGTTGTGGCCATTGGAATGGGCACATACAATTCCCTTGGAGAGGGCAAGTACAGTCCTCAGGTTTGGCTCCAGGGCCCTGAGCCTGTAGGGTGTGTAGGCCAGAGCTGTTTGGACAGTTGTCTGAAAACACAAACTCGGCTTATGTTTTGGGTCATAGGTATGGCAGGACTGATCTACAGACCATGAGGAGAACACTTCGGGATATGAAAAATGGGCGAGTGTGAGGCTCTTGCTCAAGTTTTTGTCTCTGGATATCGTGTCACTCATGGTCGTGAAATTGCCGGGTGACTTCATGGGAAATGGACGAGTCTTACTCTCTGGGGGTTCGGTCCCGTCCAAAGAGTTTGCGGTCATTCTGGGGATGGAAGAAGTCCGTTTTTTTGTTGTTGTCGATTTGTTTCATTTTGTTTTTCAACCTCAGATGTCCCACCAAATGAGGGATTCCAGAGTAGAGCTCTGGGGTGGGGCGACTGGACAACTAGAAGTCTGGATAAAACTTGGGGACTAGGGACATGTCAAGCCCATTATGACATCTAATGGTCCAGCCACTGAGAGGACTTACTAGAGGACAGGACTCACGCTGAGGTCACAATGCGTGTTTATGCTCTCGTCGCACTCAAGAATGGGCGGGGCCTCAGGGTGAAGGCTGTTTTCTCCTACACTGAACGTTGGACAACATGCCAACCACAAGGTTTCTTGCCATGGGTCAGGAAGAGTTCTGATTTCTGCATCACAGTCACCCGTGGGCAGTGATTGGAGATAAGGTCTAGGTTCTGAAGCCTGAAAACTGAGGTAGGGAAGAGATGATGACCTAAGGCCATGGCGGGTCTGATGTGCTCAGCGTGCGGTCAGCTGTCTGGGTGTTGGTCAGCAGGTCCGGGCTCAGGTTGTGTCAGACAGTGCATCAGTGCCCAGGTTAGACTATATAATTTGGGTACATTCGAGTGCCGTGTAGGTTTATCCTCATTTAAGCTTCCTGGGCTGCTCATTAGGCAATATATTTTTTCTAGAAGACATGGCAGAGTGCTTCATTTTCGGTCCGGAATTGCCAAACTTGAGGGCTTCGGGGCCAGGAGAGTAAGGACGGAAGTCTGAGAACACAAGCTAGACTTCGGATTCAGGGTGAGGGCACGGCAGGTACCCCCTGCAGATCTGAACCAATATCTCATGCATCTGAAGTCAGGGCGAGGATCCGATGTTGGCTCAGGTTGGAGTTTCTGTGCATGACGGCCCCTTCATGAAGGGAGCGGAATCTCGAGGCCATGGAGGTTTTCCACGTTGGGAGATGTGGGATGCCCCCTTCAAGGATTCCTTCTGCGGGACAATTGAGACCTGTTGGACAGCTCCAGGACATCCCATATGGAATGACTCCAGAGCACCGTTCGAGGATGGATGCCTGGGAAGTCCGCCTCGCCTTCCAATTGTCTCCTAGCAACAAGACAGTTTAGATCTAATGGATCTGCGGGAGCAACCGGGGTGGCTGAGTTGAAATGCACTTTCCAGAGGATGGGTCCTAACGTGTGTTTGTGTCCATGAGGGCCTTGGAATGGGGAGGTGGCACCGGGACCCTGAAGTATTCTCCTTAACTTTGGCTTAGCTCCCATGCACAAGTTTCCTTATGGAGACGAGATTTGTTCGGATGGGTGCCTCAGGAAATCCCCTCTGCTGGTATTGGAATCCAGGCTTTTGAGGAGACATGCCTGTAAACCAAAGCAATGGATCCGATAATGGCCTCGGGTCCTGTCTGGTTCAATCTTCTTGGTATGAGTGGAGGTAGATGAGTGGAGGTAGATGCTCAGCCGGTATCAACCGCCCTTTTTTGTCCCGGGCGACCTACACTATTGGGATGGCCTCAGGGACTTTGGAGGGTTCTCCTAATTTGTACGATTTTTGACAATGGAATGGGCAGAATTCCCATGGATTGGGTGGGGGCAGTCCTAATGTGTGGCTCCAGGGGCCCCAGCCTGGAGGGAGTGTGGCCCAGGACTTTGAGGACAGAAGACTGAAAACACAAACTCAGCTTAAGTTTGGGGACGTAGGTATGGCACGCACGATCTACAAACCATGAGAAGAACTCTTCAGGATATGAAGAATGAGCGAGTCTGAGGCGCTTGCTCAGGCATTTGTCTCTGACTTTTGTTTCAGCGATGGCCGTGGAATGTTGGGGTGGTCTCATGGGCCATGGACGAATCTTCCTCTCTGTGGATTTGGCCCGATCCCAATTGTTTTTCGTTAATCTGTGGGATGGGAGGACTCCTTTCAGGTTTGTTACCTCAGGTGTCCCACCAAAAGAGGAATTCCAAAGCAGAGCCCTGGGTAAGAGTGAAGGGACAACCCGAACTATGGTTAAAAATTGGGGCCTAGGGGCATGGCAAGCCCAATATGCTGTCTCTTCATATAGGCCCTGAGATGCCTTACCTGAGGACTGGGCTCAGGCTGAGGGTCACAATGTGTGTTTGTGACCAATGTGGCCCGCAAGCATGGGCTGGGCCTCATGGGCCACGCTTGTTTCAACTACACTGAACGTTGGACAACATGCCAACCACAAGGTTTCTTGCCATAAGGAAAGAGTTCTGATTTCTGCATCATTCTCAACCCTGGGCAGTGGTTGGAGATAAGGTCTAGGTTCTGGAGCCTGAAAACCGCAGTTGGGAAGAGATGACGACCTAAGGCCATGGCGGGTCCGATGTGCTCAGTGTGCGGCCAGCTGTCTGGGTGGGACCAGGAGGTCCAGGCTCAGGCTGGGTCAGAAGGGGAAATAGTGCCCAGATCAGCCTATATGTTTGGGGTACAGCCGAATGGCGTGCAGGTTCATCCTCATTTGCGGTTTAGGGGTAGCCCTGAGGGCAATGTTTTACTTCTGTAGGGCAGGCAGAGTGCGGCATTGCAGTTCTGGATTGCCCAACTGGAGGGCTTGGGGGCCAGTAGTCTGAGGACGGAGTCTGAGAACCCAAGCTAGGCCTAGGTTTCTGGGTGAGGATATGGCAGGCACAATCTACAGACCTCAATCGAGATCTCGTGCATCTGAAGTCAGGGCAAGGATCAGACGATCGCTCAGGTTGGACTTTCTGCCCTGATGGCCCTTTCTTGAAGGGGGTTGGATCAAGAGGACATGGGGGTTTTCGCACGATGGGAGTTGTGAGAAGCTCCAAACTGCAAAGATTCTTCTGCAGGACAATTGAGACCTGTTGTTTGGCTCCAGGCCAACAATTCCGAGCAGGGTTCTAAGGATGGATGGCTGGGTAGCCCACCTCGCATTCCAATGGTCTCCAAGCAACAAGACAGGATAGATCTGCTGGATGTGGGGGGCAACCGAGGAGGCTGCGTTGAAATGGACTCTCCTGTGGATGTGTCCTAATATGTTTTTGTGTCTATGGAGACCTTGGAATGAAGCGGTGGCCCTGGGGCCCTGAAGGGTTCTCCTAAACAGAGGCTTTGACACAGCTCCAACGTGCATGTTTCCCATGTGTAGATGAGATTTGTTCTGATGGGTGAGTCAAGAAACAGCCATATGCTGGTATTGAAATCCAGGCCTCTGAGGAGAGATGCCTGGAAACCAAAGCAATGGATCCGATTAGTGCCTAGGGGCCTGTTCGTTCCTTTTTACCTCTGGGGACATCAGGCTACGGGTCTGAGTGCAGGTAGGTGCTCAGATGGGCTCAGATTGCCCCTCTTTGTCCTGGGAAGCCACAACTATTGGGATGGCCTCAGGGACTTTGGAGGTTATCCTACTAGTAGAGTTGTGGCCATTGGAATGGGCACATACAATTCCCTTGGAGAGGGCAAGTACAGTCCTCAGGTTTGGCTCCAGGGCCCTGAGCCTGTAGGGTGTGTAGGCCAGAGCTGTTTGGACAGTTGTCTGAAAACACAAACTCGGCTTATGTTTTGGGTCATAGGTATGGCAGGACTGATCTACAGACCATGAGGAGAACACTTCGGGATATGAAAAAAGGGCGAGTGTGAGGCTCTTGCTCAAGTTTTTGTCTCTGGATATCGTGTCACTCATGGTCATGAAATTGCCGGGTGACTTCATGGGAAATGGACGAGTCTTACTCTCTGGGGGTTCGGTCCCGTCCAAAGAGTTTGGGGTCATTCTGGGGATGGAAGAAGTCCGTTTTTTTGTTGTTGTCGATTTGTTTCATTTTGTTTTTCAACCTCAGATGTCCCACCAAATGAGGGATTCCAGAGTAGAGCCCTGGGGTGGGGCGACTGGACAACTAGAAGTCTGGATAAAACTTGGGGACTAGGGACATGTCAAGCCCATTATGACATCTAATGGTCCAGCCACTGAGAGGACTTACTAGAGGACAGGACTCACGCTGAGGTCACAATGCGTGTTTATGCTCTCTTCGCACTCAAGAATGGGCGGGGCCTCAGGGTGAAGGCTGTTTTCTCCTACACTGAACGTTGGACAAAATGCCAACCACAAGGTTTCTTGCCATGGGTCAGGAAGAGTTCTGATTTCTGCATCACAGTCACCCGTGGGCAGTGATTGGAGATAAGGTCTAGGTTCTGAAGCCTGAAAACTGAGGTAGGGAAGACATGATGACCTAAGGCCATGGCGGGTCTGATGTGCTCAGCGTGCGGTCAGCTGTCTGGGTGTTGGTCAGCAGGTCCGGGCTCAGGTTGTGTCAGACAGTGCATTAGTGCCCAGGTTAGACTATATAATTTGGGTACATTCGAGTGCCGTGTAGGTTTATCCTCATTTAAGCTTCCTGGGCTGCTCATTAGGCAATATATTTTTTCTAGAAGACATGGCAGAGTGCTTCATTGTCGGTCCAGAATTGCCAAACTTGAGGGCTTCGGGGCCAGGAGAGTAAGGACGGAAGTCTGAGAACACAAGCTAGTCTTCGGATTCAGGGTGAGGGCACGGCAGGTACCCCCTGCAGATCTGAACCAATATCTCCTGCATCTGAAGTCAGGGCGAGGATCCGATGTTGGCTCAGGTTGGAGTTTCTGTGCATGACGGCCCCTTCATGAAGGGAGCGGAATCTCGAGGCCATGGAGGTTTTCCACGTTGGGAGATGTGGGATGCCCCCTTCAAGGATTCCTTCTGCGGGACAATTGAGACCTGTTGGACAGCTCCAGGACATCCCATATGGAATGACTCCAGAGCACCGTTCGAGGATGGATGCCTGGGAAGTCCGCCTCGCCTTCCAATTGTCTCCTAGCAACAAGACAGTTTAGATCTAATGGATCTGCGGGAGCAACCGGGGTGGCTGAGATGAAATGCACTTTCCAGAGGATGGGTCCTAACGTGTGTTTGTGTCCATGAGGGCCTTGGAATGGGGAGGTGGCACCGGGACCCTGAAGTATTCTCCTTAACTTTGGCTTAGCTCCCATGCACAAGTTTCCTTGTGGAGACGAGATTTGTTCGCATGGGTGCCTCAGGAAATCCCCTCTGCTGGTATTGGAATCCAGGCTTTTGAGGAGACATGCCTGTAAACCAAAGCAATGGATCCGATAATGGCCTCGGGTCTTGTCTGGTTCAATCTTCTTGGTATGAGTGGAGGTAGATGAGTGGAGGTAGATGCTCAGCCGGTATCAACCGCCCTTTTTTGTCCCAGGCGACCTACACTATTGGGATGGCCTCAGGGACTTTGGAGGGTTCTCCTAATTTGTACGATTTTTGACAATGGAATGGGCAGAATTCCCATGGATTGGGTGGGGGCAGTCCTAATGTGTGGCTCCAGGGGCCCCAGCCTGGAGGGAGTGTGGCCCAGGACTTTGAGGACAGAAGACTGAAAACACAAACTCAGCTTAAGTTTGGGGACGTAGGTATGGCACGCACGATCTACAAACCATGAGAAGAACTCTTCAGGATATGAAGAATGAGCGAGTCTGAGGCGCTTGCTCAGGCATTTGTCTCTGACTTTTGTTTCAGCGATGGCCGTGGAAAGTTGGGGTGGTCTCATGGGCCATGGACGAATCTTCCTCTCTGTGGATTTGGCCCGATCCCAATTGTTTTTCGTTAATCTGTGGGATGGGAGGACTCCTTTCAGGTTTGTTACCTCAGGTGTCCCACCAAAAGAGGAATTCCAAAGCAGAGCCCTGGGGAAGAGTGAAGGGACAACCCGAACTATGGTTAAAAATTGGGGCCTAGGGGCATGGCAAGCCCAATATGCTGTCTCTTCATATAGGCCCTGAGATGCCTTACCTGAGGACTGGGCTCAGGCTGAGGGTCACAATGTGTGTTTGTGACCAATGTGGCCCGCAAGCATGGGCTGGGCCTCATGGGCCACGCTTGTTTCAACTACACTGAACGTTGGACAACATGCCAACCACAAGGTTTCTTGCCATAAGGAAAGAGTTCTGATTTCTGCATCATTCTCTACCCTGGGCAGTGGTTGGAGATAAGGTCTAGGTTCTGGAGCCTGAAAACCGCAGTTGGGAAGAGATGACGACCTAAGGCCATGGCGGGTCCGATGTGCTCAGTGTGCGGCCAGCTGTCTGGGTGGGACCAGGAGGTCCAGGCTCAGGCTGGGTCAGAAGGGGAAATAGTGCCCAGGTCAGCCTATATGTTTGGGGTACAGCCGAATGGCGCGCAGGTTGATCCTCATTTGCGGTTTCGGGGTAGCCCTGAGGGCAATGTTTTACTTCTGTAGGGCAGGCAGAGTGCGGCATTGTAGTTCTGGATTGCCCAACTGGCGGGCTTGTGGGCCAGTAGTCTGAGGACGGAGTCTGAGAACCCAAGCTAGGCCTAGGTTTCTGGGTGAGGATATGGCAGGCACAATCTACAGACCTCAATCGAGATCTCGTGCATCTGAAGTCAGCGCTAGGATCAGACGATCGCTCAGGTTGGACTTTCTGCCCTGATGGCCCTTTCTTGAAGGGGGTTGGATCACGAAGACATGGGGGTTTTCCCACGATGGGAGTTGTGAGAAGCTCCAAACTGCAAAGATTCTTCTGCAGGACAATTGAGACCTGTTGGTTGGCTCTAGGCCAACGATTCCGAGCAGGGTTCTAAGGATGGATGGCGGGTAGCCCACCTCGCATTCCAATGGTCTCCAAGAAACAAGACAGGTTAGATCTGCTGGATGTGGTGGGCAACCGAGGAGGCTGAGTTGAAATGGACTCTCCTGTGGATGTGTCCTAATATGTTTTTGTGTCTATGGAGACCTTGGAATGAAGCGGTGGCCCTGGGGCCTTGAAGGGTTCTCCTAAACAGAGGCTTTGACACAGCTCCAACGTGCATGTTTCCCATGTGTAGAAGAGATTTGTTCTGATGGGTGAGTCAAGAAACAGCCATATGCTGGTATTGAAATCCAGGCCTCTGAGGAGAGATGCCTGGAAACCAAAGCAATGGATCCGATTAGTGCCTAGGGGCCTGTTCGTTCCTTTTTACCTCTGGGGACATCAGTCTACGGGTCTGAGTGCAGGTAGGTGCTCAGATGGGCTCAGATTGCCCCTGTTTGTCCTGGGAAGCCACAACTATTGGGATGGCCTCAGGGACTTTGGAGGTTATCCTACTAGTAGGGTTGTGGCCATTGGAATGGGCACATACAATTCCCTTGGAGAGGGCAAGTACAGTCCTCAGGTTTGGCTCCAGGGCCCTGAGCCTGTAGGGTGTGTAGGCCAGAGCTGTTTGGACAGTTGTCTGAAAACACAAACTCGGCTTATGTTTTGGGTCATAGGTATGGCAGGACTGATCTACAGACCATGAGGAGAACACTTCGGGATATGAAAAAAGGGCGAGTGTGAGGCTCTTGCTCAAGTTTTTGTCTCTGGATATCGTGTCACTCATGGTCGTGAAATTGCCGGGTGACTTCATGGGAAATGGACGAGTCTTACTCTCTGGGGGTTCGGTCCCGTCCAAAGAGTTTGGGGACATTCTGGGTATGGAAGAGGCCCGTTTTTTGTTGTTGTCGATTTGTTTCATTTTGTTTTTCAACCTCAGATGTCCCACCAAATGAGGGATTCCAGAGTAGAGCCCTGGGGTGGGGCGACTGGACAACCAGAAATCTAGTTAAATTTGGGGACTAGGGACATGTCAAGGCCATTATGACATCTAATGGTCCAGCCACTGAGAGGACTTACTAGAGGACAGGACTCACGCTGAGGTCACAATGCGTGTTTATGCTCTCGTCGCACTCAAGAATGGGCGGGGCCTCAGGGTGAATGCTGATTACTTATACACTGAACGTTGGACAACATGCCAACCACAAGGTTTCTTGCCATGGGTCAGGAAGAGTTCTGATTTCTGCATCACAGTCACCCGTGGGCAGTGATTGGAGATAAGGTCTAGGTTGTGAAGCCTGAAAACTGAGGTAGGGAACAGATGATGACCTAAGGCCATGGCGGGTCTGATGTGCTCAGCGTGCGGTCAGCTGTCTGGGTGTTGGTCAACAGGTCCGGGCTCAGGTTGTGTCAGATAGTGCATTAGTGCCCAGGTTAGACTATATAATTTGGGTACCGTGTGCCTACCGAGTGCCGTGTAGGTTTATCCTCATTTAAGCTGCCTGGGCTGCTCATTAGGCAATATATTTTTTCAAGAGGGCAGGCAGAGTGCTTCATTGTCGGTCCGGAATTGCCAAACTTGAGGGCTTTGGGGCCAGGAGAGTGAGGACGGATGTCTGAGAACACAAGCTAGACTTCGGATTCAGGGTGAGGGCACGGCAGGTACCCCCTGCAGATCTGAACCAATATCTCATGCATCGGAAGTCAGGGCGAGGATCCGACGTTGGCTCAGGTTGGAGTTTCTGTGCATGACGGCCCCTTCATGAAGGGAGCGGAATCTCGATGCCATGGATGTTTTCCACGTTGGGAGATGTGGGATGTCCCCTTCAAGGATTCCTTTGCGGGACAATTGAGACCTGTTGGACAGCTCCAGGACATCCCATATGGAATGACTCCAGAGCACCGTTCCAGGGTGGAGGCCTGGGAAGTCTGCCACGCCTTCCAATTGTCTCCTAGCAACAAGACAGTTTAGATCTAATGGATCTGCGGGAGCAACCGGGGTGGCTGAGTTGAAATGCACTTTCCAGAGGATGGGTCCTAACGTGTGTTTGTGTCCATGAGGGCCTTGGAATGGGGAGGTGGCACCGGGACCCTGAAGTATTCTCCTAAGCTTTGGCATAGCTCCCATGCACAAGTTTCTTTGTGGAGACGAGATTTGTTCTGATGGGTGCCTCAGGAAATCCCCTCTGCTGGTATTGGAATTCAGGCTTTTGAGGAGACATGCCTGTAAACCAAAGCAATGGATCCGATAATGGCCTCGGGTCCTGTCTGGTTCAATCTTCTTGGTATGAGTGGAGGTAGATGAGTGGAGGTAGATGCTCAGCCGGTATCAACCGCCCTTTTTTGTCCCGGGCGACCTACACTATTGGGATGGCCTCAGGGACTTTGGAGGGTTCTCCTAATTTGTACGATTTTTGACAATGGAATGGGCAGAATTCCCATGGATTGGGTGGGGGCAGTCCTAATGTGTGGTTCCAGTGGCCCCAGCCTGGAGGGAGTGTGGCCCAGGACTTTGAGGACAGAAGACTGAAAACACAAACTCAGCTTAAGTTTGGGGACGTAGGTATGGCACGCCCGATCTACAAACCATGAGAAGAACTCTTCAGGATATGAAGAATGAGCGAGTCTGAGGAGCTTGCTCAGGCTTTTGTCTCTGGATTTTGTTTCAGCGATGGCCGTGGAAGGTTGGGGAGGTCTCATGGGCCATGGACGAATCTTCCTCTCTGTGGATTTGGCCCGATCACAATTGTTTTTCGTCAATCTGTGGGATGGGAGGACTCCTTTCAGGTTTGTTACCTCAGGTGTCCCACCAAAAGAGGAATTCCAAAGCAGAGCCCTGGGGAAGAGTGAAGGGACAACCCGAACTATGGTTAAAAATTGGGGCCTAGGGGCATGGCAAGCCCAATATGCTGTCTCTTTATATAGGCCCTGAGAGGCCTTACCTGAGGTCTGGGCTCAGGCTGAGGGTCACAATGTGTGTTTGTGACCAATGTGGCCCGCAAGCATGGGCGGGGCCTCATGGGCAACGCTTGTTTCAACTACACTGAACGTTGGACAACATGCCAACCACAAGGTTTCTTGCCATGGGGAAAGAGTTCTGATTTCTGCATCATTTTCAACCCTGGGCAGTGGTTGGAGATAAGGTCTAGGTTCTGGAGCCTGAAAACCGCAGTTGGGAAGAGATGACGACCTAAGGCCATGGCGGGTCCGATGTGCTCAGTGTGCGGCCAGCTGTCTGGGTGGGACCAGGAGGTCCAGGCTCAGGCTGGGTCAGAAGGGGAAATAGTGCCCAGGTCAGCCTATATGTTTGGGGTACAGCCGAATGGCGCGCAGGTTGATCCTCATTTGCGGTTTCGGGGTAGCCCTGAGGGCAATGTTTTACTTCTGTAGGGCAGGCAGAGTGCGGCATTGTAGTTCTGGATTGCCAAAATGGAGGGCTTGTGGGCCAGTAGTCTGAGCACGGAGTCTGAGAACCCAAGCTAGGCCTAGGTTTCTGGGTGAGGATATGGCAGGCACAATCTACAGACCTCAATCGAGATCTCGTGCATCTGAAGTCAGGGCAAGGATCAGACGATCGCTCAGGTTGGACTTTCTGCCCTGATGGCCCTTTCTTGAAGGGGGTTGGATCAAGAGGACATGGGGGTTTTCGCACGATGGGAGTTGTGAGAAGCTCCAAATTGCAAAGATTCTTCTGCAGGACAATTGAGACCTGTTGGTTGGCTCCAGGCCAAGGATTCCGAGCAGGGTTCTAAGGATGGATGGCTGGGTAGCCCACCTCGCATTCCAATGGTCTCCAAGCAACAAGACAGGTTAGATCTGCTGGATGTGGTGGGCAACCGAGGAGGCTGAGTTGAAATGGACTCTCCTGTGGATGTGTCCTAATATGTTTTTGTGTCTTTGGAGACCTTGGAATGAAGCGGTGGCCTTGGGGCCCTGAAGGGTTCTCCTAAACAGAGGCTTTGACACAGCTCCAACGTGCATGTTTCCCATGTGTAGATGAGATTTGTTCTGATGGGTGAGTAAAGAAAGAGCCATATGCTGGTATTGAAATCCAGGCCTCTGAAGAGAGATGCCTGGAAACCAAAGCAATGGATCCGATTAGTGCCTAGGTTCATGTTCGTTCCTTTTTATCTCTGGGGACATCAGTCTACTGGTCTGAGTGCAGGTAGGTGCTCAGATGGGCTCAGATTGCCCCTGTTTGTCCTGGGAAGCCTCAACTATTGGGATGGCCTCAGGGACTTTGGAGGTTATCCTACTAGTAGGGTTGTGGCCATTGGAATGGGCACATACAATTCCCTTGGAGAGGGCAAGTACAGTCCTCAGGTTTGGCTCCAGGGCCCTGAGCCTGTAGGGTGTGTAGGCCAGAGCTGTTTGGACAGTTGTCTGAAAACACAAACTCGGCTTATGTTTTGGGTCATAGGTATGGCAGGACTGATCTACAGACCATGAGGAGAACACTTCGGGATATGAAAAAAGGGCGAGTGTGAGGCTCTTGCTCAAGATTTTGTGTCTGGATATCGTGTCACTCATGGTCGTGAAATTGCCGGGTGACTTCATGGGAAATGGACGAGTCTTACTCTCTGGGGGTTCGGTCCCGTCCAAAGAGTTTGGGGTCATTCTGGGGATGGAAGAAGTCCGTTTTTTTGTTGTTGTCGATTTGTTTCATTTTGTTTTTCAACCTCAGATGTCCCACCAAATGAGGGATTCCAGAGTAGAGCCCTGGGGTGGGGCGACTGGACAACCAGAAATCTGGTTAAAATTGGGGACTAGGGATATGTCAAGCCCATTATGACATCTAATGGTCCAGCCACTGAGAGGACTTACTAGAGGACAGGACTCACGCTGAGGTCACAATGCGTGTTTATGCTCTCGTCGCACGCAAGAATGGGAGGGGCCTCAGGGTGAATGCTGGTTTCTCCTACACTGAACGTTGGACAACATGCCAACCACAAGGTTTCTTGCCATGGGTCAGGAAGAGTTCTGATTTCTGCATCACAGTCACCCGTGGGCAGTGATTGGAGATAAGGTCTAGGTTCTGAAGCCTGAAAACTGAGGAAGGGAAGAGATGATGACCTAAGGCCATGGCGGGTCTGATGTGCTCAGCGTGCGGTCAGCTGTCTGGGTGTTGGTCAGCAGGTCCGGGCTCAGGTTGTGTCAGACAGTGCATTAGTGCCCAGGTTAGACTATATAATTTGGGTACATTCGAGTGCCGTGTAGGTTTATCCTCATTTAAGCTTCCTGGGCTGCTCATTAGGCAATATATTTTTTCTAGAGGGCAGGCAGAGTGCTTCATTGTCGGTCCGGAATTGCCAAACTTGAGGGCTTCGGGGCCAGGAGAGTAAGGACGGAAGTCTGAGAACACAAGCTAGACTTCGGATTCAGGGTGAGGGCACGGCAGGTACCCCCTGCAGATCTGAACCAATATCTCATGCATCGGAAGTCAGGGCGAGGATCCGACGTTGGCTCAGGTTGGAGTTTCTGTGCATGACGGCCCCTTCATGAAGGGAGCGGAATCTCAAGGCCATGGAGGTTTTCCACGTTGGGAGATGTGGGATGTCCCCTTCAAGGATTCCTTCTGCGGGACAATTGAGACCTGTTGGACAGCTCCAGGACATCCCATATGGAATGACTCCAGAGCACCGTTCGAGGATGGATGCCTGGGAAGTCCGCCTCGCCTTCCAATTGTCTCCTAGCAACAAGACAGTTTAGATCTAATGGATCTGCGGGAGCAACCGGGGTGGCTGAGTTGAAATGCACTTTCCAGAGGATGGGTCCTAACGTGAGTTTGTGTCCATGAGGGCCTTGGAATGGGGAGGTGGCACCGGGACCCTGAAGTATTCTCCTAAGCTTTGGCTTAGCTACCATGCACAAGTTTCCTTGTGGAGACGAGATTTGTTCTGATGAGTGCCTCAAGAAATCCCCTCTGCTGGTATTGGAATCCAGGCTTTTGAGGAGACATGCCTGTAAACCAAAGCAATGGATCCGATAATGGCCTCGGGTCCTGTCTGGTTCAATCTTCTTGGTATGAGTGGAGGTAGATGAGTGGAGGTAGATGCTCAGCCGGTATCAACCGCCCTTTTTTGTCCCGGGCGACCTACACTATTGGGATGGCCTCAGGGACTTTGGAGGGTTCTCCTAATTTGTACGATTTTTGACAATGGAATGGGCAGAATTCCCATGGATTGGGTGGGGGCAGTCCTAATGTGTGGCTCCAGGGGCCCCAGCCTGGAGGGAGTGTGGCCCAGGACTTTGAGGACAGAAGACTGAAAACACAAACTCAGCTTAAGTTTGGGGACATAGGTATGGCACGCCCGATCTACACACCATGAGAAGAACTCTTCAGGATATGAAGAATGAGCGAGTCTGAGGAGCTTGCTCAGGCTTTTGTCTCTGGATTTTGTTTCAGCGATGGCCGTGGAATGTTGGGGAGGTCTCATGGGCCATGGACGAAGCTTCCTCTCTGTGGATTTGGCCCGATCCCAATTGTTTTTCGTCAATCTGTGGGATGGGAGGACTCCTTTAAGGTTTGTTACTTCAGGTGTCCCACCAAAAGAGGAATTCCAAAGAGGAGCCCTGGGGAAGAGTGAAGGGACAACCCGAACTATGGTTAAAAATTGCGGCCTAGGGGCATGGCAAACCCAATATGCTGTCTCTTCATATAGGCCCTGAGAGGCCTTACCTGAGGACTGGGCTCAGGCTGAGGGTCACAATGTGTGTTTGTGACGAATGTGGCCCGCAAGCATGGGCTGGGCCTCATGGGCCACGCTTGTTTCAACTACACTGAACGTTGGACAACATGCCAACCACAAGGTTTCTTGCCATGGGGAAAGAGTTCTGATTTCTGCATCATTTTCAACCCTGGGCAGTGGTTGGAGATAAGGTCTAGGTTCTGGAGCCTGAAAACCGCAGTTGGGAAGAGATGACGACCTAAAACCATGGCGGGTCCGATGTGCTCAGTTTGCGGCCAGCTGTCTGGGTGGGACCAGGAGGTCCAGGCTCAGGCTGGGTCAGAAGGGGAAATAGTGCCCAGGTCAGCCTATATGTTTGGGGTACAGCCGAATGGCGTGCAGGTTGATCCTCATTTGCGGTTTCGGGGTAGCCCTGAGGGCAATGTTTTACTTCTGTAGGGCAGGCAGAGTGCGGCATTGCAGTTCTGGATTGCCCAACTGGAGGGCTTGGGGGCCAGTAGTCTGAGGACGGAGTCTGAGAACCCAAGCTAGGCCTAGGTTTCTGGGTGAGGATATGGCAGGCACAATCTACAGACCTCAATAGAGATCTCGTGCATCTGAAGTCAGGGCAAGGATCAGACGATCGCTCAGGTTGGACTTTCTGCCCTGATGGCCCTTTCTTGAAGGGGGTTCGATCAAGAGGACATGGGGGTTTTCGCACGATGGGAGTTGTGAGAAGCTCAAAACTGCAAAGATTCTTCTGCAGGACAATTGAGACCTGTTGTTTGGCTCCAGGCCAACAATTCCGAGCAGGGTTCTAAGGATGGATGGCTGGGTAGCCCACCTCGCATTCCAATGGTCTCCAAGCAACAAGACAGGTTAGATGTGCTGGATGTGGGGGGCAACCGAGGAGGCTGCGTTGAAATGGACTCTCCTGTGGATGTGTCCTAATATGTTTTTGTGTCTATGGAGACCTTGGAATGAAGCGGTGGCCCTGGGGCCCTGAAGGGTTCTCCTAAACAGAGGCTTTGACACAGCTCCAACGTGCATGTTTCCCATGTGTAGATGAGATTTGTTCTGATGGGTGAGTCAAGAAACAGCCATATGCTGGTATTGAAATCCAGGCCTCTGAGGAGAGATGCCTGGAAACCAAAGCAATGGATCCGATTAGTGTCTAGGGGCCTGTTCGTTCCTTTTTACCTCTGGGGACATCAGGCTACGGGTCTGAGTGCAGGTAGGTGCTCCGATGGGCTCAGATTGCCCCTGTTTGTCCTGGGAAGCCACAACTATTGGGATGGCCTCAGGGACTTTGGAGGTTATCCTACTAGTAGAGTTGTGGCCATTGGAATGGGCACATACAATTCCCTTGGAGAGGGCAAGTACAGTCCTCAGGTTTGGCTCCAGGGCCCTGAGCCTGTAGGGTGTGTAGGCCAGAGCTGTTTGGACAGTTGTCTGAAAACACAAACTCGGCTTATGTTTTGGGTCATAGGTATGGCAGGACTGATCTACAGACCATGAGGAGAACACTTCGGGATATGAAAAAAGGGCGAGTGTGAGGCTCTTGCTCAAGTTTTTGTCTCTGGATATCGTGTCACTCATGGTCGTGAAATTGCCGGGTGACTTCATGGGAAATGGACGAGTCTTACTCTCTGGGGGTTTGGTCCCGTCCAAAGAGTTTGGGGTCATTCTGGGGATGGAAGAAGTCCGTTTTTTTGTTGTTGTCGATTTGTTTCATTTTGTTTTTCAACCTCAGATGTCCCACCAAATGAGGGATTCCAGAGTAGAGCTCTGGGGTGGGGCGACTGGACAACTAGAAGTCTGGATAAAACTTGGGGACTAGGGACATGTCAAGCCCATTATGACATCTAATGGTCCAGCCACTGAGAGGACTTACTAGAGGACAGGACTCACGCTGAGGTCACAATGCGTGTTTATGCTCTCGTCGCACTCAAGAATGGGCGGGGCCTCAGGGTGAAGGCTGTTTTCTCCTACACTGAACGTTGGACAACATGCCAACCACAAGGTTTCTTCCCATGGGTCAGGAAGAGTTCTGATTTCTGCATCACAGTCACCCGTGGGCAGTGATTGGAGATAAGGTCTAGGTTCTGAAGCCTGAAAACTGAGGAAGGGAAGAGATGATGACCTAAGGCCATGGCGGGTCTGATGTGCTCAGCGTGCGGTCAGCTGTCTGGGTGTTGGTCAGCAGGTCCGGGCTCAGGTTGTGTCAGACAGTGCATTAGTGCCCAGGTTAGACTATATAATTTGGGTACATTCGAGTGCCGTGTAGGTTTATCCTCATTTAAGCTTCCTGGGCTGCTCATTAGGCAATATATTTTTTCTAGAAGACATGGCAGAGTGCTTCATTGTCGGTCCGGAATTGCCAAACGTGAGGGCTTCGGGGCCAGGAGAGTAAGGACGGAAGTCTGAGAACACAAGCTAGACTTCGGATTCAGGGTGAGGGCACGGCAGGTACCCCCTGCAGATCTGAACCAATATCTCATGCATCTGAAGTCAGGGCGAGGATCCGATGTTGGCTCAGGTTGGAGTTTCTGTGCATGACGGCCCCTTCATGAAGGGAGCGGAATCTCGAGGCCATGGAGGTTTCCACGTTGGGAGATGTGGGATGCCCCCTTCAAGGATTCCTTCTGCGGGACAATTGAGACCTGTTGGACAGCTCCAGGACATCCCATATGGAATGACTCCAGAGCACCGTTCGAGGATGGATGCCTGGGAAGTCCGCCTCGCCTTCCAATTGTCTCCTAGCAACAAGACAGTTTAGATCTAATGGATCTGCGGGAGCAACCGGGGTGGCTGAGTTGAAATGCACTTTCCAGAGGATGGGTCCTAACGTGTGTTTGTGTCCATGAGGGCCTTGGAATGGGGAGGTGGCACCGGGACCCTGAAGTATTCTCCTTAACTTTGGCTTAGCTCCCATGCACAAGTTTCCTTATGGAGACGAGATTTGTTCGGATGGGTGCCTCAGGAAATCCCCTCTGCTGGTATTGGAATCCAGGCTTTTGAGGAGACATGCCTGTAAACCAAAGCAATGGATCCGATAATGGCCTCGGGTCCTGTCTGGTTCAATCTTCTTGGTATGAGTGGAGGTAGATGAGTGGAGGTAGATGCTCAGACGGTATCAACCGCCCTTTTTTGTCCCGGGCACCTACACTATTGGGATGGCCTCAGGGACTTTGGAGGGTTCTCCTAATTTGTACGATTTTTGACAATGGAATGGGCAGAATTCCCATGGATTGGGTGGGGGCAGTCCTAATGTGTGGCTCCAGGGGCCCCAGCCTGGAGGGAGTGTGGCCCAGGGCTTTGAGGACAGAAGACTGAAAACAAAAACTCAGCTTAAGTTTGGGGACGTAGGTATGGCACGCACGATCTACAAACCATGAGAAGAACTCTTCAGGATATGAAGAATGAGCGAGTCTGAGGCGCTTGCTCAGGCATTTGTCTCTGACTTTTGTTTCAGCGATGGCCGTGGAATGTTGGGGTGGTCTCATGGGCCATGGACGAATCTTCCTCTCTGTGGATTTGTCCCGATCCCAATTGTTTTTCGTTAATCTGTGGGATGGGAGGACTCCTTTCAGGTTTGTTACCTCAGGTGTCCCACCAAAAGAGGAATTCCAAAGCAGAGCCCTGGGTAAGAGTGAAGGGACAACCCGAACTATGGTTAAAAATTGGGGCCTAGGGGCATGGCAAGCCCAATATGCTGTCTCTTCATATAGGCCCTGAGATGCCTTACCTGAGGACTGGGCTCAGGCTGAGGGTCACAATGTGTGTTTGTGACCAATGTGGCCCGCAAGCATGGGCTGGGCCTCATGGGCCACGCTTGTTTCAACTACACTGAACGTTGGACAACATGCCAACCACAAGGTTTCTTGCCATAAGGAAAGAGTTCTGATTTCTGCATCATTCTCAACCCTGGGCAGTGGTTGGAGATAAGGTCTAGGTTCTGGAGCCTGAAAACCGCAGTTGGGAAGAGATGACGACCTAAGGCCATGGCGGGTCCGATGTGCTCAGTGTGCGGCCAGCTGTCTGGGTGGGACCAGGAGGTCCAGGCTCAGGCTGGGTCAGAAGGGGAAATAGTGCCCAGATCAGCCTATATGTTTGGGGTACAGCCGAATGGCGTGCAGGTTCATCCTCATTTGCGGTTTAGGGGTAGCCCTGAGGGCAATGTTTTACTTCTGTAGGGCAGGCAGAGTGCGGCATTGCAGTTCTGGATTGCCCAACTGGAGGGCTTGGGGGCCAGTAGTCTGAGGACGGAGTCTGAGAACCCAAGCTAGGCCTAGGTTTCTGGGTGAGGATATGGCAGGCACAATCTACAGACCTCAATCGAGATCTCGTGCATCTGAAGTCAGGGCAAGGATCAGACGATCGCTCAGGTTGGACTTTCTGCCCTGATGGCCCTTTCTTGAAGGGGGTTGGATCAAGAGGACATGGGGGTTTTCGCACGATGGGAGTTGTGAGAAGCTCCAAACTGCAAAGATTCTTCTGCAGGACAATTGAGACCTGTTGTTTGGCTCCAGGCCAACAATTCCGAGCAGGGTTCTAAGGATGGATGGCTGGGTAGCCCACCTCGCATTCCAATGGTCTCCAAGCAACAAGACAGGATAGATCTGCTGGATGTGGGGGGCAACCGAGGAGGCTGCGTTGAAATGGACTCTCCTGTGGATGTGTCCTAATATGTTTTTGTGTCTATGGAGACCTTGGAATGAAGCGGTGGCCCTGGGGCCCTGAAGGGTTCTCCTAAACAGAGGCTTTGACACAGCTCCAACGTGCATGTTTCCCATGTGTAGATGAGATTTGTTCTGATGGGTGAGTCAAGAAACAGCCATATGCTGGTATTGAAATCCAGGCCTCTGAGGAGAGATGCCTGGAAACCAAAGCAATGGATCCGATTAGTGTCTAGGGGCCTGTTCGTTCCTTTTTACCTCTGGGGACATCAGGCTACGGGTCTGAGTGCAGGTAGGTGCTCAGATGGGCTCAGATTGCCCCTGTTTGTCCTGGGAAGCCACAACTATTGGGATGGCCTCAGGGACTTTGGAGGTTATCCTACTAGTAGAGTTGTGGCCATTGGAATGGGCACATACAATTCCCTTGGAGAGGGCAAGTACAGTCCTCAGGTTTGGCTCCAGGGCCCTGAGCCTGTAGGGTGTGTAGGCCAGAGCTGTTTGGACAGTTGTCTGAAAACACAAACTCGGCTTATGTTTTGGGTCATAGGTATGGCAGGACTGATCTACAGACCATGAGGAGAACACTTCGGGATATGAAAAATGGGCGAGTGTGAGGCTCTTGCTCAAGTTTTTGTCTCTGGATATCGTGTCACTCATGGTCGTGAAATTGCCGGGTGACTTCATGGGAAATGGACGAGTCTTACTCTCTGGGGGTTCGGTCCCGTCCAAAGAGTTTGCGGTCATTCTGGGGATGGAAGAAGTCCGTTTTTTTGTTGTTGTCGATTTGTTTCATTTTGTTTTTCAACCTCAGATGTCCCACCAAATGAGGGATTCCAGAGTAGAGCTCTGGGGTGGGGCGACTGGACAACTAGAAGTCTGGATAAAACTTGGGGACTAGGGACATGTCAAGCCCATTATGACATCTAATGGTCCAGCCACTGAGAGGATTTACTAGAGGACAGGACTCACGCTGAGGTCACAATGCGTGTTTATGCTCTCGTCGCACTCAAGAATGGGCGGGGCCTCAGGGTGAAGGCTGTTTTCTCCTACACTGAACGTTGGACAACATGCCAACCACAAGGTTTCTTGCCATGGGTCAGGAAGAGTTCTGATTTCTGCATCACAGTCACCCGTGGGCAGTGATTGGAGATAAGGTCTAGGTTCTGAAGCCTGAAAACTGAGGTAGGGAAGAGATGATGACCTAAGGCCATGGCGGGTCTGATGTGCTCAGCGTGCGGTCAGCTGTCTGGGTGTTGGTCAGCAGGTCCGGGCTCAGGTTGTGTCAGACAGTGCATTAGTGCCCAGGTTAGACTATATAATTTGGGTACATTCGAGTGCCGTGTAGGTTTATCCTCATTTAAGCTTCCTGGGCTGCTCATTAGGCAATATATTTTTTCTAGAAGACATGGCAGAGTGCTTCATTGTCGGTCCGGAATTGCCAAACTTGAGGGCTTCGGGGCCAGGAGAGTAAGGACGGAAGTCTGAGAACACAAGCTAGACTTCGGATTCAGGGTGAGGGCACGGCAGGTACCCCCTGCAGATCTGAACCAATATCTCATGCATCGGAAGTCAGGGCGAGGATCCGATGTTGGCTCAGGTTGGAGTTTCTGTGCATGACGGCCCCTTCATGAAGGGAGCGGAATCTCGAGGCCATGGAGGTTTTCCACGTTGGGAGATGTGGGATGCCCCCTTCAAGGATTCCTTCTGCGGGACAATTGAGACCTGTTGGACAGCTCCAGGACATCCCATATGGAATGACTCCAGAGCACCGTTCGAGGATGGATGCCTGGGAAGTCCGCCTCGCCTTCCAATTGTCTCCTAGCAACAAGACAGTTTAGATCTAATGGATCTGCGGGAGCAACCGGGGTGGCTGAGTTGAAATGCACTTTCCAGAGGATGGGTCCTAACGTGTGTTTGTGTCCATGAGGGCCTTGGAATGGGGAGGTGGCACCGGGACCCTGAAGTATTCTCCTTAACTTTGGCTTAGCTCCCATGCACAAGTTTCCTTATGGAGACGAGATTTGTTCGGATGGGTGCCTCAGGAAATCCCCTCTGCTGGTATTGGAATCCAGGCTTTTGAGGAGACATGCCTGTAAACCAAAGCAATGGATCCGATAATGGCCTCGGGTCCTGTCTGGTTCAATCTTCTTGGTATGAGTGGAGGTAGATGAGTGGAGGTAGATGCTCAGCCGGTATCAACCGCCCTTTTTTGTCCCGGGCGACCTACACTATTGGGATGGCCTCAGGGACTTTGGAGGGTTCTCCTAATTTGTACGATTTTTGACAATGGAATGGGCAGAATTCCCATGGATTGGGTGGGGGCAGTCCTAATGTGTGGCTCCAGGGGCCCCAGCCTGGAGGGAGTGTGGCCCAGGACTTTGAGGACAGAAGACTGAAAACAAAAACTCAGCTTAAGTTTGGGGACGTAGGTATGGCACGCACGATCTACAAACCATGAGAAGAACTCTTCAGGATATGAAGAATGAGCGAGTCTGAGGCGCTTGCTCAGGCATTTGTCTCTGACTTTTGTTTCAGCGATGGCCGTGGAATGTTGGGGTGGTCTCATGGGCCATGGACGAATCTTCCTCTCTGTGGATTTGTCCCGATCCCAATTGTTTTTCGTTAATCTGTGGGATGGGAGGACTCCTTTCAGGTTTGTTACCTCAGGTGTCCCACCAAAAGAGGAATTCCAAAGCAGAGCCCTGGGTAAGAGTGAAGGGACAACCCGAACTATGGTTAAAAATTGGGGCCTAGGGGCATGGCAAGCCCAATATGCTGTCTCTTCATATAGGCCCTGAGATGCCTTACCTGAGGACTGGGCTCAGGCTGAGGGTCACAATGTGTGTTTGTGACCAATGTGGCCCGCAAGCATGGGCTGGGCCTCATGGGCCACGCTTGTTTCAACTACACTGAACGTTGGACAACATGCCAACCACAAGGTTTCTTGCCATAAGGAAAGAGTTCTGATTTCTGCATCATTCTCAACCCTGGGCAGTGGTTGGAGATAAGGTCTAGGTTCTGGAGCCTGAAAACCGCAGTTGGGAAGAGATGACGACCTAAGGCCATGGCGGGTCCGATGTGCTCAGTGTGCGGCCAGCTGTCTGGGTGGGACCAGGAGGTCCAGGCTCAGGCTGGGTCAGAAGGGGAAATAGTGCCCAGATCAGCCTATATGTTTGGGGTACAGCCGAATGGCGTGCAGGTTCATCCTCATTTGCGGTTTAGGGGTAGCCCTGAGGGCAATGTTTTACTTCTGTAGGGCAGGCAGAGTGCGGCATTGCAGTTCTGGATTGCCCAACTGGAGGGCTTGGGGGCCAGTAGTCTGAGGACGGAGTCTGAGAACCCAAGCTAGGCCTAGGTTTCTGGGTGAGGATATGGCAGGCACAATCTACAGACCTCAATCGAGATCTCGTGCATCTGAAGTCAGGGCAAGGATCAGACGATCGCTCAGGTTGGACTTTCTGCCCTGATGGCCCTTTCTTGAAGGGGGTTGGATCAAGAGGACATGGGGGTTTTCGCACGATGGGAGTTGTGAGAAGCTCCAAACTGCAAAGATTCTTCTGCAGGACAATTGAGACCTGTTGTTTGGCTCCAGGCCAACAATTCCGAGCAGGGTTCTAAGGATGGATGGCTGGGTAGCCCACCTCGCATTCCAATGGTCTCCAAGCAACAAGACAGGATAGATCTGCTGGATGTGGGGGGCAACCGAGGAGGCTGCGTTGAAATGGACTCTCCTGTGGATGTGTCCTAATATGTTTTTGTGTCTATGGAGACCTTGGAATGAAGCGGTGGCCCTGGGGCCCTGAAGGGTTCTCCTAAACAGAGGCTTTGACACAGCTCCAACGTGCATGTTTCCCATGTGTAGATGAGATTTGTTCTGATGGGTGAGTCAAGAAACAGCCATATGCTGGTATTGAAATCCAGGCCTCTGAGGAGAGATGCCTGGAAACCAAAGCAATGGATCCGATTAGTGCCTAGGGGCCTGTTCGTTCCTTTTTACCTCTGGGGACATCAGGCTACGGGTCTGAGTGCAGGTAGGTGCTCAGATGGGCTCAGATTGCCCCTCTTTGTCCTGGGAAGCCACAACTATTGGGATGGCCTCAGGGACTTTGGAGGTTATCCTACTAGTAGAGTTGTGGCCATTGGAATGGGCACATACAATTCCCTTGGAGAGGGCAAGTACAGTCCTCAGGTTTGGCTCCAGGGCCTTGAGCCTGTAGGGTGTGTAGGCCAGAGCTGTTTGGACAGTTGTCTGAAAACACAAACTCGGCTTATGTTTTGGGTCATAGGTATGGCAGGACTGATCTACAGACCATGAGGAGAACACTTCGGGATATGAAAAAAGGGCGAGTGTGAGGCTCTTGCTCAAGTTTTTGTCTCTGGATATCGTGTCACTCATGGTCATGAAATTGCCGGGTGACTTCATGGGAAATGGACGAGTCTTACTCTCTGGGGGTTCGGTCCCGTCCAAAGAGTTTGCAGTCATTCTGGGGATGGAAGAAGTCCGTTTTTTTGTTGTTGTCGATTTGTTTCATTTTGTTTTTCAACCTCAGATGTCCCACCAAATGAGGGATTCCAGAGTAGAGCCCTGGGGTGGGGCGACTGGACAACTAGAAGTCTGGATAAAACTTGGGGACTAGGGACATGTCAAGCCCATTATGACATCTAATGGTCCAGCCACTGAGAGGACTTACTAGAGGACAGGACTCACGCTGAGGTCACAATGCGTGTTTATGCTCTCGTCGCACTCAAGAATGGGCGGGGCCTCAGGGTGAAGGCTGTTTTCTCCTACACTGAACGTTGGTCAAAATGCCAATCACAAGGTTTCTTCCCATGGGTCAGGAAGAGTTCTGATTTCTGCATCACAGTCACCCGTGGGCAGTGATTGGAGATAAGGTCTAGGTTCTGAAGCCTGAAAACTGAGGTAGGGAAGAGATGATGACCTAAGGCCATGGCGGGTCTGATGTGCTCAGCGTGCGGTCAGCTGTCTGGGTGTTGGTCAGGTGGTCCGGGCTCAGGTTGTGTCAGACAGTGCATTAGTGCCCAGGTTAGACTGTATAATTTGGGTACATTCGAGTGCCGTGTAGGTTTATCCTCATTTAAGCTTCCTGGGCTGCTCATTAGGCAATATATTTTTTCTAGAAGACATGGCAGAGTGCTTCATTGTCGGTCCAGAATTGCCAAACTTGAGGGCTTCGGGGCCAGGAGAGTAAGGACGGAAGTCTGAGAACACAAGCTAGTCTTCGGATTCAGGGTGAGGGCACGGCAGGTACCCCCTGCAGATCTGAACCAATATCTCCTGCATCTGAAGTCAGGGCGAGGATCCGATGTTGGCTCAGGTTGGAGTTTCTGTGCATGACGGCCCCTTCATGAAGGGAGCGGAATCTCGAGGCCATGGAGGTTTTCCACGTTGGGAGATGTGGGATGCCCCCTTCAAGGATTCCTTCTGCGGGACAATTGAGACCTGTTGGACAGCTCCAGGACATCCCATATGGAATGACTCCAGAGCACCGTTCGAGGATGGATGCCTGGGAAGTCCGCCTCGCCTTCCAATTGTCTCCTAGCAACAAGACAGTTTAGATCTAATGGATCTGCGGGAGCAACCGGGGTGGCTGAGTTGAAATGCACTTTCCAGAGGATGGGTCCTAACGTGTGTTTGTGTCCATGAGGGCCTTGGAATGGGGAGGTGGCACCGGGACCCTGAAGTATTCTCCTTAACTTTGGCTTAGCTCCCATGCACAAGTTTCCTTGTGGAGACGAGATTTGTTCGCATGGGTGCCTCAGGAAATCCCCTCTGCTGGTATTGGAATCCAGGCTTTTGAGGAGACATGCCTGTAAACCAAAGCAATGGATCCGATAATGGCCTCGGGTCTTGTCTGGTTCAATCTTCTTGGTATGAGTGGAGGTAGATGAGTGGAGGTAGATGCTCAGCCGGTATCAACCGCCCTTTTTTGTCCCAGGCGACCTACACTATTGGGATGGCCTCAGGGACTTTGGAGGGTTCTCCTAATTTGTACGATTTTTGACAATGGAATGGGCAGAATTCCCATGGATTGGGTGGGGGCAGTCCTAATGTGTGGCTCCAGGGGCCCCAGCCTGGAGGGAGTGTGGCCCAGGACTTTGAGGACAGAAGACTGAAAACACAAACTCAGCTTAAGTTTGGGGACGTAGGTATGGCACGCACGATCTACAAACCATGAGAAGAACTCTTCAGGATATGAAGAATGAGCGATTCTGAGGCGCTTGCTCAGGCATTTGTCTCTGACTTTTGTTTCAGCGATGGCCGTGGAATGTTGGGGTGGTCTCATGGGCCATGGACGAATCTTCCTCTCTGTGGATTTGGCCCGATCCCAATTGTTTTTCGTTAATCTGTGGGATGGGAGGACTCCTTTCAGGTTTGTTACCTCAGGTGTCCCACCAAAAGAGGAATTCCAAAGCAGAGCCCTGGGTAAGAGTGAAGGGACAACCCGAACTATGGTTAAAAATTGGGGCCTAGGGGCATGGCAAGCCCAATATGCTGTCTCTTCATATAGGCCCTGAGATGCCTTACCTGAGGACTGGGCTCAGGCTGAGGGTCACAATGTGTGTTTGTGACCAATGTGGCCCGCAAGCATGGGCTGGGCCTCATGGGCCACGCTTGTTTCAACTACACTGAACGTTGGACAACATGCCAACCACAAGGTTTCTTGCCATAAGGAAAGAGTTCTGATTTCTGCATCATTCTCTACCCTGGGCAGTGGTTGGAGATAAGGTCTAGGTTCTGGAGCCTGAAAACCGCAGTTGGGAAGAGATGACGACCTAAGGCCATGGCGGGTCCGATGTGCTCAGTGTGCGGCCAGCTGTCTGGGTGGGACCAGGAGGTCCAGGCTCAGGCTGGGTCAGAAGGGGAAATAGTGCCCAGGTCAGCCTATATGTTTGGGGTACAGCCGAATGGCGCGCAGGTTGATCCTCATTTGCGGTTTCGGGGTAGCCCTGAGGGCAATGTTTTACTTCTGTAGGGCAGGCAGAGTGCGGCATTGTAGTTCTGGATTGCCCAACTGGCGGGCTTGTGGGCCAGTAGTCTGAGGACGGAGTCTGAGAACCCAAGCTAGGCCTAGGTTTCTGGGTGAGGATATGGCAGGCACAATCTACAGACCTCAATCGAGATCTCGTGCATCTGAAGTCAGCGCTAGGATCAGACGATCGCTCAGGTTGGACTTTCTGCCCTGATGGCCCTTTCTTGAAGGGGGTTGGATCACGAAGACATGGGGGTTTTCCCACGATGGGAGTTGTGAGAAGCTCCAAACTGCAAAGATTCTTCTGCAGGACAATTGAGACCTGTTGGTTGGCTCTAGGCCAACGATTCCGAGCAGGGTTCTAAGGATGGATGGCGGGTAGCCCACCTCGCATTCCAATGGTCTCCAAGCAACAAGACAGGTTAGATCTGCTGGATGTGGTGGGCAACCGAGGAGGCTGAGTTGAAATGGACTCTCCTGTGGATGTGTCCTAATATGTTTTTGTGTCTATGGAGACCTTGGAATGAAGCGGTGGCCCTGGGGCCTTGAAGGGTTCTCCTAAACAGAGGCTTTGACACAGCTCCAACGTGCATGTTTCCCATGTGTAGAAGAGATTTGTTCTGATGGGTGAGTCAAGAAACAGCCATATGCTGGTATTGAAATCCAGGCCTCTGAGGAGAGATGCCTGGAAACCAAAGCAATGGATCCGATTAGTGCCTAGGGGCCTGTTCGTTCCTTTTTACCTCTGGGGACATCAGTCTACGGGTCTGAGTGCAGGTAGGTGCTCAGATGGGCTCAGATTGCCCCTGTTTGTCCTGGGAAGCCACAACTATTGGGATGGCCTCAGGGACTTTGGAGGTTATCCTACTAGTATGGTTGTGGCCATTGGAATGGGCACATACAATTCCCTTGGAGAGGGCAAGTACAGTCCTCAGGTTTGGCTCCAGGGCCCTGAGCCTGTAGGGTGTGTAGGCCAGAGCTGTTTGGACAGTTGTCTGAAAACACAAACTCTGCTTATGTTTTGGGTCATAGGTATGGCAGGACTGATCTACAGACCATGAGGAGAACACTTCGGGATATGAAAAAAGGGCGAGTGTGAGGCTCTTGCTCAAGTTTTTGTCTCTGGATATCGTGTCACTCATGGTCGTGAAATTGCCGGGTGACTTCATGGGAAATGGACGAGTCTTACTCTCTGGGGGTTCGGTCCCGTCCAAAGAGTTTGGGGACATTCTGGGTATGGAAAAGGCCCGTTTTTTGTTGTTGTCGATTTGTTTCATTTTGTTTTTCAACCTCAGATGTCCCACCAAATGAGGGATTCCAGAGTAGAGCCCTGGGGTGGGGCGACTGGACAACCAGAAATCTAGTTAAATTTGGGGACAAGGGACATGTCAAGGCCATTATGACATCTAATGGTCCAGCCACTGAGAGGACTTACTAGAGGACAGGACTCACGCTGAGGTCACAATGCGTGTTTATGCTCTCGTCGCACTCAAGAATGGGCGGGGCCTCAGGGTGAATGCTGATTTCTTATACACTGAACGTTGGACAACATGCCAACCACAAGGTTTCTTGCCATGGGTCAGGAAGAGTTCTGATTTCTGCATCACAGTCACCCGTGGGCAGTGATTGGAGATAAGGTCTAGGTTCTGAAGCCTGAAAACTGAGGTAGGGAACAGATGATGACCTAAGGCCATGGCGGGTCTGATGTGCTCAGCGTGCGGTCAGCTGTCTGGGTGTTGGTCAACAGGTCCGGGCTCAGGTTGTGTCAGATAGTGCATTAGTGCCCAGGTTAGACTATATAATTTGGGTACCGTGTGCCTACCGAGTGCCGTGTAGGTTTATCCTCATTTAAGCTGCCTGGGCTGCTCATTAGGCAATATATTTTTTCTAGAGGGCAGGCAGAGTGCTTCATTGTCGGTCCGGAATTGCCAAACTTGAGGGCTTTGGGGCCAGGAGAGTGAGGACGGATGTCTGAGAACACAAGCTAGACTTCGGATTCAGGGTGAGGGCACGGCAGGTACCCCCTGCAGATCTGAACCAATATCTCATGCATCGGAAGTCAGGGCGAGGATCCGACGTTGGCTCAGGTTGGAGTTTCTGTGCATGACGGCCCCTTCATGAAGGGAGCGGAATCTCGATGCCATGGATGTTTTCCACGTTGGGAGATGTGGGATGTCCCCTTCAAGGATTCCTTTGCGGGACAATTGAGACCTGTTGGACAGCTCCAGGACATCCCATATGGAATGACTCCAGAGCACCGTTCCAGGGTGGAGGCCTGGGAAGTCTGCCACGCCTTCCAATTGTCTCCTAGCAACAAGACAGTTTAGATCTAATGGATCTGCGGGAGCAACCGGGGTGGCTGAGTTGAAATGCACTTTCCAGAGGATGGGTCCTAACGTGTGTTTGTGTCCATGAGGGCCTTGGAATGGGGAGGTGGCACCGGGACCCTGAAGTATTCTCCTAAGCTTTGGCATAGCTCCCATGCACAAGTTTCCTTGTGGAGACGAGATTTGTTCTGATGGGTGCCTCAGGAAATCCCCTCTGCTGGTATTGGAATTCAGGCTTTTGAGGAGACATGCCTGTAAACCAAAGCAATGGATCCGATAATGGCCTCGGGTCCTGTCTGGTTCAATCTTCTTGGTATGAGTGGAGGTAGATGAGTGGAGGTAGATGCTCAGCCGGTATCAACCGCCCTTTTTTGTCCCGGGCGACCTACACTATTGGGATGGCCTCAGGGACTTTGGAGGGTTCTCCTAATTTGTACGATTTTTGACAATGGAATGGGCAGAATTCCCATGGATTGGGTGGGGGCAGTCCTAATGTGTGGTTCCAGTGGCCCCAGCCTGGAGGGAGTGTGGCCCAGGACTTTGAGGACAGAAGACTGAAAACACAAACTCAGCTTAAGTTTGGGGACGTAGGTATGGCACGCCCGATCTACAAACCATGAGAAGAACTCTTCAGGATATGAAGAATGAGCGAGTCTGAGGAGCTTGCTCAGGCTTTTGTCTCTGGATTTTGTTTCAGCGATGGCCGTGGAAGGTTGGGGAGGTCTCATGGGCCATGGACGAATCTTCCTCTCTGTGGATTTGGCCCGATCACAATTGTTTTTCGTCAATCTGTGGGATGGGAGGACTCCTTTCAGGTTTGTTACCTCAGGTGTCCCACCAAAAGAGGAATTCCAAAGCAGAGCCCTGGGGAAGAGTGAAGGGACAACCCGAACTATGGTTAAAAATTGGGGCCTAGGGGCATGGCAAGCCCAATATGCTGTCTCTTTATATAGGCCCTGAGAGGCCTTACCTGAGGACTGGGCTCAGGCTGAGGGTCACAATGTGTGTTTGTGACCAATGTGGCCCGCAAGCATGGGCGGGGCCTCATGGGCAACGCTTGTTTCAACTACACTGAACGTTGGACAACATGCCAACCACAAGGTTTCTTGCCATGGGGAAAGAGTTCTGATTTCTGCATCATTTTCAACCCTGGGCAGTGGTTGGAGATAAGGTCTAGGTTCTGGAGCCTGAAAACCGCAGTTGGGAAGAGATGACGACCTAAGGCCATGGCGGGTCCGATGTGCTCAGTGTGCGGCCAGCTGTCTGGGTGGGACCAGGAGGTCCAGGCTCAGGCTGGGTCAGAAGGGGAAATAGTGCCCAGGTCAGCCTATATGTTTGGGGTACAGCCGAATGGCGCGCAGGTTGATCCTCATTTGCGGTTTCGGGGTAGCCCTGAGGGCAATGTTTTACTTCTGTAGGGCAGGCAGAGTGCGGCATTGTAGTTCTGGATTGCCAAAATGGAGGGCTTGTGGGCCAGTAGTCTGAGCACGGAGTCTGAGAACCCAAGCTAGGCCTAGGTTTCTGGGTGAGGATATGGCAGGCACAATCTACAGACCTCAATCGAGATCTCGTGCATCTGAAGTCAGGGCAAGGATCAGACGATCGCTCAGGTTGGACTTTCTGCCCTGATGGCCCTTTCTTGAAGGGGGTTGGATCACGAGGACATGGGGGTTTTCGCACGATGGGAGTTGTGAGAAGCTCCAAACTGCAAAGATTCTTCTGCAGGACAATTGAGACCTGTTGGTTGGCTCCAGGCCAAGGATTCCGAGCAGGGTTCTAAGGATGGATGGCTGGGTAGCCCACCTCGCATTCCAATGGTCTCCAAGCAACAAGACAGGTTAGATCTGCTGGATGTGGTGGGCAACCGAGGAGGCTGAGTTGAAATGGACTCTCCTGTGGATGTGTCCTAATATGTTTTTGTGTCTTTGGAGACCTTGGAATGAAGCGGTGGCCTTGGGGCCCTGAAGGGTTCTCCTAAACAGAGGCTTTGACACAGCTCCAACGTGCATGTTTCCCATGTGTAGATGAGATTTGTTCTGATGGGTGAGTAAAGAAAGAGCCATATGCTGGTATTGAAATCCAGGCCTCTGAGGAGAGATGCCTGGAAACCAAAGCAATGGATCCGATTAGTGCCTAGGTTCATGTTCGTTCCTTTTCATCTCTGGGGACATCAGTCTACTGGTCTGAGTGCAGGTAGGTGCTCAGATGGGCTCAGATTGCCCCTGTTTGTCCTGGGAAGCCTCAACTATTGGGATGGCCTCAGGGACTTTGGAGGTTATCCTACTAGTAGGGTTGTGGCCATTGGAATGGGCACATACAATTCCCTTGGAGAGGGCAAGTACAGTCCTCAGGTTTGGCTCCAGGGCCCTGAGCCTGTAGGGTGTGTAGGCCAGAGCTGTTTGGACAGTTGTCTGAAAACACAAACTCGGCTTATGTTTTGGGTCATAGGTATGGCAGGACTGATCTACAGACCATGAGGAGAACACTTCGGGATATGAAAAAAGGGCGAGTGTGAGGCTCTTGCTCAAGATTTTGTGTCTGGATATCGTGTCACTCATGGTCGTGAAATTGCCGGGTGACTTCATGGGAAATGGACGAGTCTTACTCTCTGGGGGTTCGGTCCCGTCCAAAGAGTTTGGGGTCATTCTGGGGATGGAAGAAGTCCGTTTTTTTGTTGTTGTCGATTTGTTTCATTTTGTTTTTCAACCTCAGATGTCCCACCAAATGAGGGATTCCAGAGTAGAGCCCTGGGGTGGGGCGACTGGACAACCAGAAATCTGGTTAAAATTGGGGACTAGGGATATGTCAAGCCCATTATGACATCTAATGGTCCAGCCACTGAGAGGACTTACTAGAGGACAGGACTCACGCTGAGGTCACAATGCGTGTTTATGCTCTCGTCGCATGCAAGAATGGGAGGGGCCTCAGGGTGAATGCTGGTTTCTCCTACACTGAACGTTGGACAACATGCCAACCACAAGGTTTCTTGCCATGGGTCAAAAAGAGTTCTGATTTCTGCATCACAGTCACCCGTGGGCAGTGATTGGAGATAAGGTCTAGGTTCTGAAGCCTGAAAACTGAGGAAGGGAAGAGATGATGACCTAAGGCCATGGCGGGTCTGATGTGCTCAGCGTGCGGTCAGCTGTCTGGGTGTTGGTCAGCAGGTCCGGGCTCAGGTTGTGTCAGACAGTGCATTAGTGCCCAGGTTAGACTATATAATTTGGGTACATTCGAGTGCCGTGTAGGTTTATCCTCATTTAAGCTTCCTGGGCTGCTCATTAGGCAATATATTTTTTCTAGAGGGCAGGCAGAGTGCTTCATTGTCGGTCCGGAATTGCCAAACTTGAGGGCTTCGGGGCCAGGAGAGTAAGGACGGAAGTCTGAGAACACAAGCTAGACTTCGGATTCAGGGTGAGGGCACGGCAGGTACCCCCTGCAGATCTGAACCAATATCTCATGCATCGGAAGTCAGGGCGAGGATCCGACGTTGGCTCAGGTTGGAGTTTCTGTGCATGACGGCCCCTTCATGAAGGGAGCGGAATCTCAAGGCCATGGAGGTTTTCCACGTTGGGAGATGTGGGATGTCCCCTTCAAGGATTCCTTCTGCGGGACAATTGAGACCTGTTGGACAGCTCCAGGACATCCCATATGGAATGACTCCAGAGCACCGTTCGAGGATGGATGCCTGGGAAGTCCGCCTCGCCTTCCAATTGTCTCCTAGCAACAAGACAGTTTAGATCTAATGGATCTGCGGGAGCAACCGGGGTGGCTGAGTTGAAATGCACTTTCCAGAGGATGGGTCCTAACGTGAGTTTGTGTCCATGAGGGCCTTGGAATGGGGAGGTGGCACCGGGACCCTGAAGTATTCTCCTAAGCTTTGGCTTAGCTACCATGCACAAGTTTCCTTGTGGAGACGAGATTTGTTCTGATGAGTGCCTCAAGAAATCCCCTCTGCTGGTATTGGAATCCAGGCTTTTGAGGAGACATGCCTGTAAACCAAAGCAATGGATCCGATAATGGCCTCGGGTCCTGTCTGGTTCAATCTTCTTGGTATGAGTGGAGGTAGATGAGTGGAGGTAGATGCTCAGCAGGTATCAACCGCCCTTTTTTGTCCCGGGCGACCTACACTATTGGGATGGCCTCAGGGACTTTGGAGGGTTCTCCTAATTTGTACGATTTTTGACAATGGAATGGGCAGAATTCCCATGGATTGGGTGGGGGCAGTCCTAATGTGTGGCTCCAGGGGCCCCAGCCTGGAGGGAGTGTGGCCCAGGACTTTGAGGACAGAAGACTGAAAACACAAACTCAGCTTAAGTTTGGGGACATAGGTATGGCACGCCCGATCTACACACCATGAGAAGAACTCTTCAGGATATGAAGAATGAGCGAGTCTGAGGAGCTTGCTCAGGCTTTTGTCTCTGGATTTTGTTTCAGCGATGGCCGTGGAATGTTGGGGAGGTCTCATGGGCCATGGACGAAGCTTCCTCTCTGTGGATTTGGCCCGATCCAATTGTTTTTCGTCAATCTGTGGGATGGGAGGACTCCTTTCAGGTTTGTTACCTCAGGTGTCCCACCAAAAGAGGAATTCCAAAGAGGAGCCCTGGGGAAGAGTGAAGGGACAACCCGAACTATGGTTAAAAATTGCGGCCTAGGGGCATGGCAAACCCAATATGCTGTCTCTTCATATAGGCCCTGAGAGGCCTTACCTGAGGACTGGGCTCAGGCTGAGGGTCACAATGTGTGTTTGTGACCAATGTGGCCCGCAAGCATGGGCTGGGCCTCATGGGCCACGCTTGTTTCAACTACACTGAACGTTGGACAACATGCCAAGCACAAGGTTTCTTGCCATGGGGAAAGAGTTCTGATTTCTGCATCATTTTCAACCCTGGGCAGTGGTTGGAGATAAGGTCTAGGTTCTGGAGCCTGAAAACCGCAGTTGGGAAGAGATGACGACCTAAAACCATGGCGGGTCCGATGTGCTCAGTGTGCGGCCAGCTGTCTGGGTGGGACCAGGAGGTCCAGGCTCAGGCTGGGTCAGAAGGGGAAATAGTGCCCAGGTCAGCCTATATGTTTGGGGTACAGCCGAATGGCGTGCAGGTTGATCCTCATTTGCGGTTTCGGGGTAGCCCTGAGGGCAATGTTTTACTTCTGTAGGGCAGGCAGAGTGCGGCATTGCAGTTCTGGATTGCCCAACTGGAGGGCTTGGGGGCCAGTAGTCTGAGGACGGAGTCTGAGAACCCAAGCTAGGCCTAGGTTTCTGGGTGAGGATATGGCAGGCACAATCTACAGACCTCAATAGAGATCTCGTGCATCTGAAGTCAGGGCAAGGATCAGACGATCGCTCAGGTTGGACTTTCTGCCCTGATGGCCCTTTCTTGAAGGGGGTTCGATCAAGAGGACATGGGGGTTTTCGCACGATGGGAGTTGTGAGAAGCTCAAAACTGCAAAGATTCTTCTGCAGGACAATTGAGACCTGTTGTTTGGCTCCAGGCCAACAATTCCGAGCAGGGTTCTAAGGATGGATGGCTGGGTAGCCCACCTCGCATTCCAATGGTCTCCAAGCAACAAGACAGGTTAGATGTGCTGGATGTGGGGGGCAACCGAGGTGGCTGCGTTGAAATGGACTCTCCTGTGGATGTGTCCTAATATGTTTTTGTGTCTATGGAGACCTTGGAATGAAGCGGTGGCCCTGGGGCCCTGAAGGGTTCTCCTAAACAGAGGCTTTGACACAGCTCCAACGTGCATGTTTCCCATGTGTAGATGAGATTTGTTCTGATGGGTGAGTCAAGAAACAGCCATATGCTGGTATTGAAATCCAGGCCTCTGAGGAGAGATGCCTGGAAACCAAAGCAATGGATCCGATTAGTGCCTAGGGGCCTGTTCGTTCCTTTTTACCTCTGGGGACATCAGTCTCCGGGTCTGAGTGCAGGTAGGTGCTCAGATGGGCTCAGATTGCCCCTGTTTGTCCTGGGAAGCCACAACTATTGGGATGGCCTCAGGGACTTTGGAGGTTATCCTACTAGTAGAGTTGTGGCCATTGGAATGGGCACATACAATTCCCTTGGAGAGGGCAAGTACAGTCCTCAGGTTTGGCTCCAGGGCCCTGAGCCTGTAGGGTGTGTAGGCCAGAGCTGTTTGGACAGTTGTCTGAAAACACAAACTCGGCTTATGTTTTGGGTCATAGGTATGGCAGGACTGATCTACAGACCATGAGGAGAACACTTCAGGATATGAAAAAAGGGCGAGTGTGAGGCTCTTGCTCAAGTTTCTGTCTCTGGATATCGTGTCACTCATGGTCGTGAAATTGCCGGGTGACTTCATGGGAAATGGACGAGTCTTACTCTCTGGGGGTTCGGTCCCGTCCAAAGAGTTTGCGGTCATTCTGGGGATGGAAGAAGTCCGTTTTTTTGTTGTTGTCGATTTGTTTCATTTTGTTTTTCAACCTCAGATGTCCCACCAAATGAGGGATTCCAGAGTAGAGCCCTGGGGTGGGGCGACTGGACAACTAGAAGTCTGGATAAAACTTGGGGACTAGGGACATGTCAAGCCCATTATGACATCTAATGGTCCAGCCACTGAGAGGACTTACTAGAGGACAGGACTCACGCTGAGGTCACAATGCGTGTTTATGCTCTCGTCGCACTCAAGAATGGGCGGGGCCTCAGGGTGAAGGCTGTTTTCTCCTACACTGAACGTTGGACAACATGCCAACCACAAGGTTTCTTGCCATGGGTCAGGAAGAGTTCTGATTTCTGCATCACAGTCACCCGTGGGCAGTGATTGGAGATAAGGTCTAGGTTCTGAAGCCTGAAAACTGAGGTAGGGAAGAGATGATGACCTAAGGCCATGGCGGGTCTGATGTGCTCAGCGTGCGGTCAGCTGTCTGGGTGTTGGTCAGCAGGTCCGGGCTCAGGTTATGTCAGACAGTGCATTAGTGCCCAGGTTAGACTATATAATTTGGGTACATTCGAGTGCCGTGTAGGTTTATCCTCATTTAAGCTGCCTGGGCTGCTCATTAGGCAATATATTTTTTCTAGAAGACATGGCAGAGTGCTTCATTGTCGGTCCGGAATTGCCAAACTTGAGGGCTTCGGGGCCAGGAGAGTAAGGACGGAAGTCTGAGAACACAAGCTAGTCTTCGGATTCAGGGTGAGGGCACGGCAGGTACCCCCTGCAGATCTGAACCAATATCTCATGCATCGGAAGTCAGGGCGAGGATCCGATGTTGGCTCAGGTTGGAGTTTCTGTGCATGACGGCCCCTTCATGAAGGGAGCGGAATCTCGAGGCCATGGAGGTTTTCCACGTTGGGAGATGTGGGATGCCCCCTTCAAGGATTCCTTCTGCGGGACAATTGAGACCTGTTGGACAGCTCCAGGACATCCCATATGGAATGACTCCAGAGCACCGTTCGAGGATGGATGCCTGGGAAGTCCGCCTCGCCTTCCAATTGTCTCCTAGCAACAAGACAGTTTAGATCTAATGGATCTGTGGGAGCAACCGGGGTGGCTGAGTTGAAATGCACTTTCCAGAGGATGGGTCCTAACGTGTGTTTGTGTCCATGAGGGCCTTGGAATGGGGAGGTGGCACCGGGACCCTGAAGTATTCTCCTTAACTTTGGCTTAGCTCCCATGCACAAGTTTCCTTGTGGAGACGAGATTTGTTCGGATGGGTGCCTCAGGAAATCCCCTCTGCTGGTATTGGAATCCAGGCTTTTGAGGAGACATGCCTGTAAACCAAAGCAATGGATCCGATAATGGCCTCGGGTCCTGTCTGGTTCAATCTTCTTGGTATGAGTGGAGGTAGATGAGTGGAGGTAGATGCTCAGCCGGTATCAACCGCCCTTTTTTGTCCCGGGCGACCTACACTATTGGGATGGCCTCAGGGACTTTGGAGGGTTCTCCTAATTTGTACGATTTTTGACAATGGAATGGGCAGAATTCCCATGGATTGGGTGGGGGCAGTCCTAATGTGTGGCTCCAGGGGCCCCAGCCTGGAGGGAGTGTGGCCCAGGACTTTGAGGACAGAAGACTGAAAACACAAACTCAGCTTAAGTTTGGGGACGTAGGTATGGCACGCACGATCTACAAACCATGAGAAGAACTCTTCAGGATATGAAGAATGAGCGAGTCTGAGGGGCTTGCTCAGGCATTTGTCTCTGACTTTTGTTTCAGCGATGGCCGTGGAATGTTGGGGTGGTCTCATGGGCCATGGACGAATCTTCCTCTCTGTGGATTTGGCCCTATCCCAATTGTTTTTCGTTAATCTGTGGGATGGGAGGACTCCTTTCAGGTTTGTTACCTCAGGTGTCCCACCAAAAGAGGAATTCCAAAGCAGAGCCCTGGGGAAGAGTGAAGGGACAACCCGAACTATGGTTAAAAATTTGGGCCTAGGGGCATGGCAAGCCCAATATGCTGTCTCTTCATATAGGCCCTGAGAGGCCTTACCTGAGGACTGGGCTCAGGCTGAGGGTCACAATGTGTGTTTGTGACCAATGTGGCCCGCAAGCATGGGCTGGGCCTCATGGGCCACGCTTGTTTCAACTACACTGAACGTTGGACAACATGCCAACCACAAGGTTTCTTGCCATAAGGAATGAGTTCTGATTTCTGCATCATTCTCAACCCTGGGCAGGGGTTGGAGATAAGGTCTAGGTTCTGGAGCCTGAAAACCGCAGTTGGGAAGAGATGACGACCTAAGGCCATGGCGGGTCCGATGTGCTCAGTGTGCGGCCAGCTGTCTGGGTGGGACCAGGTGGTCCAGGCTCAGGCTGGGTCAGAAGGGGAAATAGTGCCCAGGTCAGCCTATATGTTTGGGGTACAGCCGAATGGCGTGCAGGTTGATCCTCATTTGCGGTTTCGGGGTAGCCCTGAGGGCAATGTTTTACTTCTGTAGGGCAGGCAGAGTGCGGCATTGTAGTTCTGGATTGCCCAACTGGCGGGCTTGTGGGCCAGTAGTCTGAGGACGGAGTCTGAGAACCCAAGCTAGGCCTAGGTTTCTGGGTGAGGATATGGCAGGCACAATCTACAGACCTCAATCGAGATCTCGTGCATCTGAAGTCAGGGCAAGGATCAGACGATCGCTCAGGTTGGACTTTCTGCCCTGATGGCCCTTTCTTGAAGGGGGTTGGATCACGAGGACATGGGGGTTTTCCCACGATGGGAGTTGTGAGAAGCTCCAAACTGCAAAGATTCTTCTGCAGGACAATTGAGACCTGTTGGTTGGCTCTAGGCCAACGATTCCGAGCAGGGTTCTAAGGATGGATGGCGGGTAGCCCATCTCGCATTCCAATGGTCTCCAAGCAACAAGACAGGTTAGATCTGCTGGATGTGGGGGGCAACCGAGGTGGCTGCGTTGAAATGGACTCTCCTGTGGATGTGTCCTAATATGTTTTTGTGTCTATAGAGACCTTGGGATGAAGCGGTGGCTCTGGGGCCTTGAAGGGTTCTCCTAAACAGAGGCTTTGACAGAGCTCCAACGTGCATGTTTCCCATGTGTAGATGAGATTTGTTCTGATGGGTGAGTCAAGAAACAGCCATATGCTGGTATTGAAATCCAGGCCTCTGTGGAGAGATGCCTGGAAACCAAAGCAATGGATGCGATTAGTGCCTAAGGGGCCTGTTCGTTCCTTTTTACCTCTGGGGACATCAGTCTACGTATCTGAGTGCAGGTAGGTGCTCAGATGGGCTCAGATTGCCCCTGTTTGTCCTGGGAAGCCACAACTATTGGGATGGCCTCAGGGACTTTGGAGGTTATCCTACTAGTAGGGTTGTGGCCATTGGAATGGGCACATACAATTCCCTTGGAGAGGGCAAGTACAGTCCTCAGGTTTGGCTCCAGGGCCCTGAGCCTGTAGGGTGTGTAGGCCACAGCTGTTTGGACAGTTGTCTGAAAACACAAACTCGGCTTATGTTTTGGGTCATAGGTATGGCAGGACTGATCTACAGACCATGAGGAGAACACTTCGGGATATGAAAAAAGGGCGAGTGTGAGGCTCTTGCTCAAGTTTTTGTCTCTGGATATCGTGTCACTCATGGTCGTGAAATTGCCGGGTGACTTCATGGGAAATGGACGAGTCTTACTCTCTGGGGGTTCGGTCCCGTCCAAAGAGTTTGGGGACATTCTGGGTATGGAAGAGGCCCGTTTTTTTGTTGTTGTCGATTTGTTTCATTTTGTTTTTCAACCTCAGATGTCCCACCAAATGAGGGATTCCAGAGTAGAGCCCTGGGGTGGGGCGACTGGACAACCAGAAATCTAGTTAAATTTGGGGACTAGGGACATGTCAAGGCCATTATGACATCTAATGGTCCAGCCACTGAGAGGACTTACTAGAGGACAGGACTCACGCTGAGGTCACAATGCGTGTTTATGCTCTCGTCGCACTCAAGAATGGGCGTGGCCTCAGGGTGAATGCTGGTTTCTTATACACTGAACGTTGGACAACATGCCTACCACAAGGTTTCTTGCCATGGGTCAGGAAGAGTTCTGATTTCTGCATCACAGTCACCCGTGGGCAGTGATTGGAGATAAGGTCTAGGTTCTGAAGCCTGAAAACTGAGGTAGGGAAGAGATGATGACCTAAGGCCATGGCGGGTCTGATGTGCTCAGCGTGCGGTCAGCTGTCTGGGTGTTGGTCAACAGGTCCGGGCTCAGGTTGTGTCAGATAGTGCATTAGTGCCCAGGTTAGACTATATAATTTGGGTACCGTGTGCCTACCGAGTGCCGTGTAGGTTTATCCTCATTTAAGCTTCCTGGGCTGCTCATTAGGCAATATATTTTTTCTAGAGGGCAGGCAGAGTGCTTCATTGTCGGTCCGGAATTGCCAAACTTGAGGGCTTTGGGGCCAGGAGAGTGAGGACGGATATCTGAGAACACAAGCTAGACTTCGGATTCAGGGTGAGGGCACGGCAGGTACCCCCTGAAGATCTGAACCAATATCTCATGCATCGGAAGTCAGGGCGAGGATCCGATGTTGGCTCAGGTTGGAGTTTCTGTGCATGACGGCCCCTTCATGAAGGGAGCGGAATCTCGAGGCCATGGAGGTTTTCCACGTTGGGAGATGTGGGATGCCCCCTTCAAGGATTCCTTCTGCGGGACAATTGAGACCTGTTGGACAGCTCCAGGACATCCCATATGGAATGACTCCAGAGCACCGTTCGAGGATGGATGCCTGGGAAGTCCGCCTCGCCTTCCAATTGTCTCCTAGCAACAAGACAGTTTAGATCTAATGGATCTGCGGGAGCAACCGGGGTGGCTGAGTTGAAATGCACTTTCCAGAGGATGGGTCCTAACGTGTGTTTGTGTCCATGAGGGCCTTGGAATGGGGAGGTGGCACCGGGACCCTGAAGTATTCTCCTAAGCTTTGGCATAGCTCCCATGCACAAGTTTCCTTGTGGAGACGAGATTTGTTCTGATGGGTGCCTCAGGAAATCCCCTCTGCTGGTATTGGAATCCAGGCTTTTGAGGAGACATGCCTGTAAACCAAAGCAATGGATCCGATAATGGCCTCGGGTCCTGTCTGGTTCAATCTTCTTGGTATGACTGGAGGTAGATGAGTGGAGGTAGATGCTCAGCCGGTATCAACCGCCCTTTTTTGTCCCGGGCGACCTACACTATTTGGATGGCCTCAGGGACTTTGGAGGGTTCTCCTAATTTGTACGATTTTTGACAATGGAATGGGCAGAATTCCCATGGATTGGGTGGGGGCAGTCCTAATGTGTGGCTCCAGGGGCCCCAGCCTGGAGGGAGTGTGGCCCAGGACTTTGAGGACAGAAGACTGAAAACACAAACTCAGCTTAAGTTTGGGGACATAGGTATGGCACGCCCGATCTACAAACCATGAGAAGAACTCTTCAGGATATGAAGAATGAGCGAGTCTGAGGAGCTTGCTCAGGCTTTTGTCTCTGGATTTTGTTTCAGCGATGGCCGTGGAAGGTTGGGGAGGTCTCATGGGCCATGGACGAATCTTCCTCTCTGTGGATTTGGCCCGATCCCAATTGTTTTTCGTCAATCTGTGGGATGGGAGGACTGCTTTCAGGTTTGTTACCTCAGGTGTCCCACCAAAAGAGGAATTCCAAAGCAGAGCCCTGGGGAAGATTGAAGGGACAACCCGAACTATGGTTAAAAATTGGGGCCTAGGGGCATGGCAAGCCCAATATGCTGTCTCTTCATATAGGCCCTGAGAGGCCTTACCTGAGGACTGGGCTCAGGCTGAGGGTCACAATGTGTGTTTGTGACCAATGTGGCCCGCAAGCATGGGCTGGGCCTCATGGGCCACGCTTGTTTCAACTACACTGAACGTTGGACAACATGCCAACCACAAGGTTTCTTGCCATGGGGAAAGAGTTCTGATTTCTGCATCATTTTCAACCCTGGGCAGTGGTTGGAGATAAGGTCTAGGTTCTGGAGCCTGAAAACCGCAGTTGGGAAGAGATGACGACCTAAGGCCATGTCGGGTCCGATGTGCTCAGTGTGCGGCCAGCTGTCTGGGTGGGACCAGGAGGTCCAGGCTCAGGCTGGGTCAGAAGGGGAAATAGTGCCCAGGTCAGCCTATATGTTTGGGGTACAGCCGAATGGCGTGCAGGTTGATCCTCATTTGCGGTTTCGGGGTAGCCCTGAGGGCAATGTTTTACTTCTGTAGGGCAGGCAGAGTGCGGCATTGTAGTTCTGGATTGCCCAACTGGCGGGCTTGTGGGCCAGTAGTCTGAGGACGGAGTCTGAGAACCCAAGCTAGGCCTAGGTTTCTGGGTGAGGATATGGCAGGCACAATCTACAGACCTCAATCGAGATCTCGTGCATCTGAAGTCAGCGCAAGGATCAGACGATTGCTCAGGTTGGACTTTCTGCGCTGATGGCCCTTTCTTGAAGGGGGTTGGATAACGAGGACATGGGGGTTTTCGCACGATGGGAGTTGTGAGAAGCTCCAAACTGCAAAGATTCTTCTGCAGGACAATTGAGACCTGTTGGTTGGCTCCAGGCCAACGATTCCGAGCAGGGTTCTAAGGATGGATGGCTGGGTAGCCCACCTCGAATTCCAATGGTCTCCAAGCAACAAGACAGGTTAGATCTGCTGGATGTGGTGGGCAACCGAGGAGGCTGAGTTGAAATGGACTCTCCTGTGGATGTGTCCTAATATGTTTTTGTGTCTATGGAGACCTTGGAATGAAGCGGTGGCCTTGGGGCCCTGAAGGGTTCTCCTAAACAGAGGCTTTGACACAGCTCCAACGTGCATGTTTCCCATGTGTAGATGAGATTTGTTCTGATGGGTGAGTAAAAAAAGAGCCAAATGCTGGTATTGAAATCCAGGCCTCTGACTAGAGATGCCTGGAAACCAAAGCAATGGATCCGATTAGTGCCTAGGGTCATGTTCGTACCTTTTTACCTCTGGGGACATCAGTCTACTGGTCTGAGTGCAGGTAGGTGCTCAGATGGGCTCAGATTGCCCCTGTTCGTCCTGGGAAGCCTCAACTATTGGGATGGCCTCAGGGACTTTGGAGGTTATCCTACTAGTAGGGTTGTGGCCATTGGAATGGGCACATACAATTCCCTTGGAGAGGGCAAGTACAGTCCTCAGGTTTGGCTCCAGGGCCCTGAGCCTGTAGGGTGTGTAGGCCAGAGCTGTTTGGACAGTTGTCTGAAAACACAAACTCGGCTTATGTTTTGGGTCATAGGTATGGCAGGACTGATCTACAGACCATGAGGAGAACACTTCGGGATATGAAAAAAGGGCGAGTGTGAGGCTCTTGCTCAAGATTTTGTGTCTGGATATCGTGTCACTCATGGTCGTGAAATTGCCGGGTGACTTCATGGGAAATGGACGAGTCTTACTCTCTGGGGGTTCGGTCCCGTCCAAAGAGTTTGGGGTCATTCTGGGGATGGAAGAAGTCCGTTTTTTTGTTGTTGTCGATTTGTTTCATTTTGTTTTTCAACCTCAGATGTCCCACCAAATGAGGGATTCCAGAGTAGAGCCCTGGGGTGGGGCGACTGGACAACCAGAAATCTGGTTAAAATTGGGGACTAGGGATATGTCAAGCCCATTATGACATCTAATGGTCCAGCCACTGAGAGGACTTACTAGAGGACAGGACTCACGCTGAGGTCACAATGCGTGTTTATGCTCTCGTCGCACGCAAGAATGGGAGGGGCCTCAGGGTGAATGCTGGTTTCTCCTACACTGAACGTTGGACAACATGCCAACCACAAGGTTTCTTGCCATGGGTCAGGAAGAGTTCTGATTTCTGCATCACAGTCACCCGTGGGCAGTGATTGGAGATAAGGTCTAGGTTCTGAAGCCTGAAAACTGAGGAAGGGAAGAGATGATGACCTAAGGCCATGGCGTGTCTGATGTGCTCAGCGTGCGGTCAGCTGTCTGGGTGTTGGTCAGCAGGTCCGGGCTCAGGTTGTGTCAGACAGTGCATTAGTGCCCAGGTTAGACTATATAATTTGGGTACATTCGAGTGCCGTGTAGGTTTATTTTCATTTAAGCTGCCTGGGCTGCTCATTAGGCAATATATTTTTTCTAGAAGACATGGCAGAGTGCTTCATTGTCGGTCCGGAATTGCCAAACTTGAGGGCTTCGGGGCCAGGAGAGTGAGGACGGAAGTCTGAGAACACAAGCTAGTCTTCGGATTCAGGGTGAGGGCACGGCAGGTACCCCCTGCAGATCTGAACCAATATCTCATGCATCGGAAGTCAGGGCGAGGATCCGACGTTGGCTCAGGTTGGAGTTTCTGTGCATGACGGCCCCTTCATGAAGGGAGCGGAATCTCGAGGCCATGGAGGTTTTCCACGTTGGGAGATGTGGGATGTCCCCTTCAAGGATTCCTTCTGCGGGACAATTGAGACCTGTTGGACAGCTCCAGGACATCCCATATGGAATGACTCCAGAGCACCGTTCGAGGATGGATGCCTGGGAAGTCCGCCTCGCCTTCCAATTGTCTCCTAGCAACAAGACAGTTTAGATCTAATGGATCTGCGGGAGCAACCGGGGTGGCTGAGTTGAAATGCACTTTCCCGAGAATGGGTCCTAACGTGTGTTTGTGTCCATGAGGGCCTTGGAATGGGGAGGTGGCACCGGGACCCTGAAGTATTCTCCTTAGCTTTGGCTTAGCTCCCATGCACACGTTTCCTTGTGGAGACGAGATTTGTTCTGATGGGTGCCTCAGGAAATCCCCTCTGCTGGTATTGGAATCCAGGCTTTTGAGGAGACATGCCTGTAAACCAAAGCAATGGATCCGATAATGGCCTCGGGTCCTGTCTGGTTCATACTTCTTGGTATGAGTGGAGGTAGATGAGTGCAGGTAGATGCTCAGCCGGTATCAACCGCCCTTTTTTGTCCCGGGCGACCTACACTATTTGGATGGCCTCAGGGACTTTGGAGGGTTCTCCTAATTTGTACGACTTTTGACAATGGAATGGGCAGAATTCCCATGGATTGGGTGGGGGCAGTCCTAATGTGTGGCTCCAGGGGCCCCAGCCTGGAGGGAGTGTGGCCCAGGACTTTGAGGACAGAAGACTGAAAACACAAACTCAGCTTAAGTTTGGGGACGTAGGTATGGCACGCCCGATCTACAAACCATGAGAAGAACTCTTCAGGATATGAAGAATGAGCGAGTCTGAGGCGCTTGCTCAGGCTTTTGTCTCTGACTTTTGTTTCAGCGATGGCCGTGGAATGTTGGGGAGGTTCTCATGGGCCATGGACGAATCTTCCTCTCTGTGGATTTGGCCCGATCCCAATTGTTTTTTGTTAATCTGTGGGATGGGAGGACTCCTTTCAGGTTTGTTACCTCAGGTGTCCCACCAAAAGAGGAATTCCAAAGAGGAGCCCTGGGGAAGAGTGAAGGGACAACCCGAACTATGGTTAAAAATTGGGGCCTAGGGGCATGGCAAGCCCAATATGCTGTCTCTTCATATAGGCCCTGAGAGGCCTTACCTGAGGACTGGGCTCAGGCTGAGGATCACAATGTGTGTTTGTGACCAATGTGGCCCGCAAGCATGGGCTGGGCCTCATGGGCCACGCTTGTTTCAACTACACTGAACGTTGGACAACATGCCAACCACAAGGTTTCTTGCCATGGGGAAAGAGTTCTGATTTCTGCATCATTTTCAACCCTGGGCAGTGGTTGGAGATAAGGTCTAGGTTCTGGAGCCTGAAAACCGCAGTTGGGAAGAGATGACGACCTAAGGCCATGGCGGGTCCGATGTGCTCAGTGTGCGGCCAGCTGTCTGGGTGGGACCAGGAGGTCCAGGCTCAGGCTGGGTCAGAAGGGGAAATAGTGCCCAGGTCAGCCTATATGTTTGGGGTACAGCCGAATGGCGTGCAGGTTGATCCTCATTTGCGGTTTCGGGGTAGCCCTGAGGGCAATGTTTTACTTCTGTAGGGCAGGCATAGTGCGGCATTGTAGTTCTGGATTGCCCAACTGGCGGGCTTGTGGGCCAGTAGTCTGAGGACGGAGTCTGAGAACCCAAGCTAGGCCTAGGTTTCTGGGTGAGGATATGGCAGGCACAATCTACAGACCTCAATAGAGATCTCGTGCATCTGAAGTCAGAGCAAGGATCAGACGATTGCTCAGGTTGGACTTTCTGCCCAGATGGCCCTTTCTTGAAGGGGGTTGGATCACGAGGACATGGGGGTTTTCCCACGATGGGAGTTGTGAGAAGCTCAAAACTGCAAAGATTCTTCTGCAGGACAATTGAGACCTGTTGGTTGGCTCCACGCCAACGATTCCGAGCAGGGTTCTAAGGTGGATGGCTGGGTAGCCCACCTCGCATTCCAATGGTCTCCAAGCAACAAGACAGGTTAGATCTGCTGGATGTGGGGGGCAACCGAGGAGGCTGAGTTGAAATGGACTCTCCTGTGGATGTGTCCTAATATGTTTTTGTGTCTATGGAGACCTTGGAATGAAGCGGTGGCCCTGGGGCCCTGAAGGGTTCTCCTAAACAGAGGCTTTGACACAGCTCCAACGTGCATGTTTCCCATGTTTAGATGAGATTTGTTCTGATGGGTGAGTCAAGAAACAGCCATATGCTGGTATTGAAATCCAGGCCTCTGAGGAGAGATGCCTGGAAACCAAAGCAATGGATCCGATTAGTGCCTAGGGGCCTGTTCGTTCCTTTTTACCTCTGGGGACATCAGTCTACGGGTCTGAGTGCAGGTAGGTGCTCAGATGGGCTCAGATTGCCCCTGTTTGTCCTGGGAAGCCACAACTATTGGGATGGCCTCAGGGACTTTGGAGGTTATCCTACTAGTAGGGTTGTGGCCATTGGAATGGGCACATACAATTCCCTTGGAGAGGGCAAGTACAGTCCTCAGGTTTGGCTCCAGGGCCCTGAGCCTGTAGGGTGTGTAGGCCAGAGCTGTTTGGACAGTTGCCTGAAAACACAATCTCGGCTTATGTTTTGGGTCATAGGTATGGCAGGACTGATCTACAGACCATGAGGAGAACACTTCGGGATATGAAAAAAGGGCGAGTGTGAGGCTCTTGCTCAAGTTTTTGTCTCTGGATATCGTGTCACTCATGGTCGTGAAATTGCCGGGTGACTTCATGGGAAATGGACGAGTCTTACTCTCTGGGGGTTCGGTCCCGTCCAAAGAGTTTGGGGTCATTCTGGGGATGGAAGAAGTCCGTTTTTTTGTTGTTGTCGATTTGTTTCATTTTGTTTTTTAACCTCAGATGTCCCACCAAATGAGGGATTCCAGAGTAGAGCCCTGGGGTGGGCGAGTGGACAACCAGAAATCTGGTTAAATTTGGGGACTAGGGACATGTCAAGGCCATTATGACATCTAATGGTCCAGCCACTGAGAGGACTTACTAGAGGACAGGACTCACGCTGAGGTCACAATGTGTGTTTATGCTCTCGTCGCACTCAAGAATGGGCGGGGCCTCAGGGTGAATGCTGGTTTCTCCTACACTGAACGTTGGACAACATGCCAACCACAAGGTTTCTTGCCATGGGTCAGGAAGAGTTCTGATTTCTGCATCACAGTCACCCGTGGGCAGTGATTGGAGATAAGGTATAGTTTCTGAAGCCTGAAAACTGAGGTAGGGAAAAGATGATGACTTAAGGCCATGGCGGTACTGATGTGCTCAACCTGCGGTCAGCTGTCTGGGTGTTGGTCAGCAGGTCCGGGCTCAGGTTATGTCAGACAGTGCATTAGTGCCCAGGTTAGACTATATAATTTGGGTACATTCGAGTGCCGTGTAAGTTTATCCTCATATTTTTTCTAGAGGGCAGGCAGAGTGCTTCATTGTCGGTCCGGAATTGCCAAACTTGAGGGCTTCGGGGCCAGGAGAGTGAGGACGGAAGTCTGAGAACACAAGCTAGACTTCGGATTCAGGGTGAGGGCACGGCAGGTACCCCCTGCAGATCTGAACCAATATCTCATGCATCTGAAGTCAGGGCGAGGATCCGACGTTGGCTCAGGTTGGAGTTTCAGTGCATGACGGCCCCTTCATGAAGGGAGCGGAATCTCAAGGCCATGGAGGTTTTCCACGTTGGGAGATATGGGATGCCCCCTTCAAGGATTCCTTCTGCGGGACAATTGAGACCTGTTGGACAGCTCCAGGACATCCCATATGGAATGACTCCAGAGCACCGTTCGAGGATGGATGCCTGGGAAGTCCGCCTCGCCTTCCAATTGTCTCCTAGCAACAAGACAGTTTAGATCTAATGGATCTGCGGGAGCAACCGGGGTGGCTGAGTTGAAATGCACTTTCCAGAGGATGGGTCCTAATGTGTGTTTGTGTCCATGAGGGCCTTGGAATGTGGAGGTGGCACCGGGACCCTGAAGTATTCTCCGTAGCTTTGGCTTAGCTCCCATGCACAAGTTTCCTTGTGGAGACGAGATTTGTTCTGATGGGTGCCTCAGGAAATCCCCTCTGCTGGTATTGGAATCCAGGCTTTTGAGGAGACATGCCTGTAAACCAAAGCAATGGATCCGATCATGGCGTCGGGTCCTGTCTGGTTCAATCTTCTTGGTATGAGTGGAGGTATATGAGTGGAGGTAGATGCTCAGCCGGTATCAACCGCCCTTTTTTGTCCCGGGCGACCTACACTATTGGGATGGCCTCAGGGACTTTGGAGGGTTCTCCTAATTTGTACGATTTTTGACAATGGAATGGGCAGAATTCCCATGGATTGGGTGGGGGCAGTCCTAATGTGTGGCTCCAGGGGCCCCAGCCTGGAGGGAGTGTGGCCCAGGACTTTGAGGACAGAAGACTGAAAACACAAACTCAGCTTAAGTTTGGGGACGTAGGTATGGCACGCCCGATCTACAAACCATGAGAAGAACTCTTTAGAATATGAAGAATGAGCGAGTCTGAGGAGCTTGCTCAGACTTTTGTCTCTGGATTTTGTTTCAGCGATGGCCGTGGAATGTTGGGGAGGTCTCATGGGCCATGGACGAATCTTCCTCTCTGTGGATTTGGCCCGATCCCAATTGTTTTTCGTCAATCTGTGGGATGGGAGGACTGCTTTCAGGTTTGTTACCTCAGGTTTCCCACCAAAAGAGGAATTCCAAAGAGGAGCCCTGGGGAAGAGTGAAGGGACAACCCGAACTATGGTTAAAAATCGGGGCCTAGGGGCATGGCAAGCCCAATATGCTGTCTCTTCATATAGGCCCTGAGAGGCCTTACCTGAGGACTGGGCTCAGGCTGAGGGTCACAATGTGTGTTTGTGACCAATGTGGCCCGCAAGCATGGGTTGGGCCTCATGGGCCACGCTTGTTTCAACTACACTGAACGTTGGACAACATGCCAACCACAAGGTTTCTTGCCATGGGGAAAGAGTTCTGATTTCTGCATCATTTTCAACCCTGGGCAATGGTTGGAGATAAGGTCTAGGTTCTGGAGCCTGAAAACCGCAGTTGGGAAGAGATGACGACCTAAGGCCATGGCGGGTCCGATGTGCTCAGTGTGCGGCCAGCTGTCTGGGTGGGACCAGGAGGTCCAAGCTCAGGCTGGGTCAGAAGGGGAAATAGTGCCCAGGTCAGCCTATATGTTTGGGGTACAGCCGAATGGCGTGCAGGTTGATCCTCATTTGCGGTTTCGGGGTAGCCCTGAGGGCAATGTTTTACTTCTGTAGGGCAGGCAGAGTGCGGCATTGTAGTTCTGGATTGCCCAACTGGCGGGCTTGTGGGCCAGTAGTCTGAGGACGGAGTCTGAGAACCCAAGCTAGGCCTAGGTTTCTGGGTGAGGATATGGCAGGCACAATCTACAGACCTCAATCGAGATCTCGTGCATCTGAAGTCAGCGCAAGGATCAGACGATCGCTCAGGTTGGACTTTCTGCCCTGATGGCCCTTTCTTGAAGGGGGTTGGATCACGAGGACATGGGGGTTTTCCCACGATGGGAGTTGTGAGAAGCTCCAAACTGCAAAGATTCTTCGGCAGGACAATTGAGACCTGTTTGTTGGCTCTAGGCCAACGATTCCGAGCAGGGTTCTAAGGATGGATGGCGGGTAGCCCACCTCGCATTCCAATGGTCTCCAAGCAACAAGACAGGTTAGATCTGCTGGATGTGGGGGGCAACCGAGGAGGCTGAGTTGAAATGGACTCTCCTGTGGATGTGTCCTAATATGTTTTTGTGTCTTTGGAGACCTTGGAATGAAGCGGTGGCCCTGGGGCCTTGAAGGGTTCTCCTAAACAGAGGCTTTGACACAGCTCCAACGTGCATGTTTCCCATGTGTAGAAGAGATTTGTTCTGATGGGTGAGTCAAGAAACAGCCATATGCTGGTATTGAAATCCAGGCCTCTGAGGAGAGATGCCTGGAAACCAAAGCAATGGATCCGATTAGTGCCTAGGGGCCTGTTCGTTCCTTTTTACCTCTGGGGACATCAGTCTACGGGTCTGAGTGCAGGTAGGTGCTCAGATGGGCTCAGATTGCCCCTGTTTGTCCTGGGAAGCCACAACTATTGGGATGGCCTCAGGGACTTTGGAGGTTATCCTACTAGTAGGGTTGTGGCCATTGGAATGGGCACATACAATTCCCTTGGAGAGGGCAAGTATAGTCCTCAGGTTTGGCTCCAGGGCCCTGAGCCTGTAGGGTGTGTAGGCCAGAGCTGTTTGGACAGTTGTCTGAAAACACAAACTCGGCTTATGTTTTGGGTCATAGGTATGGCAGGACTGATCTACAGACCATGAGGAGAACACTTCGGGATATGAAAAAAGGGCGAGTGTGAGGCTCTTGCTCAAGTTTTTGTCTCTGGATATCGTGTCACTCATGGTCGTGAAATTGCCGGGTGACTTCATGGGAAATGGACGAGTCTTACTCTCTGGGGGTTCGGTCCCGTCCAAAGAGTTTGGGGACATTCTGGGTATGGAAGAGGCCCGTTTTTTTGTTGTTGTCGATTTGTTTCATTTTGTTTTTCAACCTCAGATGTCCCACCAAATGAGGGATTCCAGAGTAGAGCCCTGGGGTGGGGCGACTGGACAACCAGAAATCTAGTTAAATTTGGGGACTAGGGACATGTCAAGGCCATTATGACATCTAATGGTCCAGCCACTGAGAGGACTTACTAGAGGACAGGACTCACGCTGAGGTCACAATGCCTGTTTATGCTCTCGTCGCACTCAAGAATGGGCGTGGCCTCAGGGTGAATGCTGGTTTCTCCTACACTGAACGTTGGAAAACATGCCAACCACAAGGTTTCTTGCCATGGGTCAGGAAGAGTTCTGATTTCTGCATCACAGTCACCCGTGGGCAGTGATTGGAGATAAGGTCTAGGTTCTGAAGCCTGAAAACTGAGGAAGGGAAGAGATGATGACCTAAGGCCATGGCGGGTCTGATGTGCTCAGCGTGCGGTCAGCTGTCTGGGTGTTGGTCAACAGGTCCGCGCTCAGGTTGTGTCAGATAGTGCATTAGTGCCCAGGTTAGACTATATAATATGGGTACCGTGTGCCTACCGAGTGCCGTGTAGGTTTATCCTCATTTAAGCTGCCTGGGCTGCTCATTAGGCAATATATTTTTTCTAGAGGGCAGGCAGAGTGCTTCATTGTCGGTCCGGAATTGCCAAACTTGAGGGCTTTGGGGCCAGGAGAGTGAGGACGGATGTCTGAGAACACAAGCTAGACTTCGGATTCAGGGTGAGGGCACGGCAGGTACCCCCTGCAGATCTGAACCTTATCTCATGCATCGGAAGTCAGGGCGAGGATCCGACGTTGGCTCAGGTTGGAGTTTCTGTGCATGACGGCCCCTTCATGAAGGGAGCGGAATCTCGAGGCCATGGAGGTTTTCCACGTTGGGAGATGTGGGATGTCCCCTTCAAGTATTCCTTCTGCGGGACAATTGAGACCTGTTGGACAGTTCCAGGACATCCCATATGGAATGACTCCAGAGCAACGTTCCAGGGTGGAGGCCTGGGAAGTCTGCCACGCCTTCCAATTGTCTCCTAGCAACAGGACAGTTTAGATCTAATGGATCGCGGGAGCAACCGGGGTGGCTGAGTTGAAATGCACTTTCCAGTCGATGGGTCCTAACGTGTGTTTGTGTCCATGAGGGCCTTGGAATGGGGAGGTGGCACCGGGACCCTGAAGTATTCTCCTAAGCTTTGGCATAGCTCCCATGCACAAGTTTCCTTGTGGAGACGAGATTTGTTCTGATGGGTGCCTCAGGAAATCCCCTCTGCTGGTATTGGAATCCAGGCTTTTGAGGAGACATGCCTGTAAACCAAAGCAATAGATCCGATAATGGCCTCGGGTCCTGTCTGGTTCAATATTCTTGGTATGAGTGGAGGTAGATGAGTGGAGGTAGATGCTCAGCCGGTATCAACCGCCCTTTTTTGTCCCGGGCGACCTACACTATTGGGATGGCCTCAGGGACTTTGGAGGGTTCTCCTAATTTGTACGATTTTTGACAATGGAATGGGCAGAATTCCCATGGATTGGGTGGGGGCAGTCCTAATTTGTGGCTCCAGGGGCCCCAGCCTGGAGGGAGTGTGGCCCAGGACTTTGAGGACAGAAGACTGAAAACACAAACTCAGCTTAAGTTTGGGGACGTAGGTATGGCACGCCCGATCTACAAACCATGAGAAGAACTCTTCAGGATATGAAGAATGAGCGAGTCTGAGGAGCTTGCTCAGGCTTTTGTCTCTGGATTTTGTTTCAGCGATGGCCGTGGAAGGTTGGGGAGGTCTCATGGGCCATGGACGAAGCTTCCTCTCTGTGGATTTGGCCCGATCCCAATTGTTTTTCGTCAATCTGTGGGATGGGAGGACTCCTTTCAGGTTTGTTACCTCAGGTGTCCCACCAAAAGAGGAATTCCAAAGCAGAGCCCTGGGGAAGAGTGAAGGGACAACCCGAACTATGGTTAAAAATTGCGGCCTAGGGGCATGGCAAGCCCAATATGCTGTCTCTTCATATAGGCCCTGAGAGGCCTTACCTGAGGACTGGGCTCAGGCTGAGGGTCACAATGTGTGTTTGTGATCAATGTGGCCCGCAAGCATGGGCTGGGCCTCATGGGCCACGCTTGTTTCAACTACAGTGAACGTTGGACAACATGCCAAGCACAAGGTTTCTTGCCATGGGGAAAGAGTTCTGATTTCTGCATCATTTTCAACCCTGGGCAGTGGTTGGAGATAAGGTCTAGGTTCTGGAGCCTGAAAACCGCAGTTGGGAAGAGATGACGACCTAAGGCCATGGCGGGTCCGATGTGCTCAGTGTGCGGCCAGCTGTCTGGGTGGGACAGGGGGTCCAGGCTCAGGCTGGGTCAGAAGGGGAAATAGTGCCCAGGTCATCCTATATGTTTGGGGTACATCCGAATGGCGTGCAGCTTGATCCTCATTTGCGGTTTCGGGGTAGCCCTGATGGCAATGTTTTACTTCTGTAGGGCAGGCAGAGTGCGGCATTGTAGTTCTGGATTGCCAAACTGGAGGGCTTGTGGGCCAGTAGTCTGAGGACGGAGTCTGAGAACCCAAGCTAGGCCTAGGTTTCTGGGTGAGGATATGGCAGGCACAATCTACAGACCTCAATAGAGATCTCGTGCATCTGAAGTCAGGGCAAGGATCAGACGATCGCTCAGGTTGGACTTTCTGCCCTGATGGCCCTTTCTTGAAGGGGGTTGGATCACGAGGACATGGGGGTTTTCGCACGATGGGAGTTGTGAGAAGCTCCAAACTGCAAAGATTCTTCTGCAGAACAATTGAGACCTGTTGGTTGGCTCCAGGCCAACGATTCCGAGCAGGGTTCTAAGGATGGATGGCTGAGTAGCCCACCTCGCATTCCAATGGTCTCCAAGCAACAAGACAGGTTAGATCTGCTGGATGTGGTGGGCAACCGAGGAGGCTGAGTTGAAATGGACTCTCCTTTGGATGTGTCCTAATATGTTTTTGTGTCTATGGAGACCTTGGAATGAAGCGGTGGCCTTGGGGCCCTGAAGGGTTCTCCCAAACAGAGGCTTTGACACAGCTCCAACGTGCATGTTTCCCATGTGTAGATGAGATTTGTTCTGATGGGTGAGTCAAGAAACAGCCATATGCTGTTATTGAAATCCAGGCCTCTGAGGAGAGATGCCTGGAAACCAAAGCAATGGATCCGATTAGTGCCTAGGGTCCTGTTCGTTCCTTTTTACCTCTGGGGACATCAGTCTACGGGTCTGAGTGCAGGTAGGTGCTCAGATGGGCTCAGATTGCCCCTGTTTGTCCTGGGAAGCCTCAACTATTGGGATGGCCTCAGGGACTTTGGAGGTTATCCTTAGTAGGGTTGTGGCCATTGGAATGGGCACATACAATTCCCTTGGAGAGGGCAAGTACAGTCCTCAGGTTTGGCTCCAGGGCCCTGAGCCTGTAGGGTGTGTAGGCAAGAGCTGTTTGGACAGTTGTCTGAAAACACAAACTCGGCTTATGTTTTGGGTCATAGGTATGGCAGGACTGATCTACAGACCATGAGGAGAACACTTCGGGATATGAAAAAAGGGCGAGTGTGAGGCTCTTGCTCAAGATTTTGTCTCTGGATATCGTGTCACTCATGGTCGTGAAATTGCCGGGTGACTTCATGGGAAATGGACGAGTCTTACTCTCTGGGGTTCAGTCCCGTCCAAAGAGTTTGGGGTCATTCTGGGGATGGAAGAAGTCCGTTTTTTTGTTGTTGTCGATTTGTTTCATTTTGTTTTTCAATCTCAGATGTCCCACCAAATGAGGGATTCCAGAGTAGAGCCCTGGGGTGGGGCGACTGGACAACCAGAAATCTGGTTAAAAATTGGGGACTAGGGATATGTCAAGCCCATTATGACATCTAATGGTCCAGCCACTGAGAGGACTTACTAGAGGACAGGACTCACGCTGAGGTCACAATGCGTGTTTATGCTCTCGTCGCACGCAAGTATGGGCGGGGCCTCAGGGTGAATGCTGGTTTCTCCTACACTGAACGTTGGACAACATGCCAACCACAAGGTTTCTTGCCATGGGTCAGGAAGAGTTCTGATTTCTGCATCACAGTCACCCGTGGGCTGTGATTGGAGATAAGGTCTAGGTTCTGAAGCCTGAAAACTGAGGTAGGGAAGAGATGATGACCTAAGGCCATGGCGGGTCTGATGTGCTCAGCGTGCGGTCAGCTGTCTGGGTGTTGGTCAGCAGGTCCGGGCTCAGGTTGTGTCAGACAGTGCATTAGTGCCCAGGTTAGACTATATAATTTGGGTACATTCGAGTGCCGTGTAGGTTTATCCTCATTTAAGCTCCTGGGCTGCTCATTAGGCAATATATTTTTTCTAGAGGGCAGGCAGAGTGCTTCATTGTCGGTCTGGAATTGCCAAACTTGAGGGCTTCGGGGCCAGGAGAGTGAGGACGGAAGTCTGAGAACACAAGCTAGACTTCGGATTCAGAATGAAAGCACGGCAGGTACCTCCTGCAGATCTGAACCAATATCTCATGCATCTGAAGTCAGGGCGAGGATCCGACGTTGGCTCAGGTTGGAGTTTCTGTGCATGACGGCCCCTTCATGAAGGGAGAGGATACTCGAGGCCATGAAGGTTTTCCACGTTGGGAGATGTGGGATGTCCCCTTCAAGGATTCCTTCTGCGGGACAATTGAGACCTGTTGGACAGCTCCAGGACATCCCATATGGAATGACTCCAGAGCACCGTTCGAGGACGGATGCCTGGGAAGTCCGCCTCGCCTTCCAATTGTCTCCTAGCAACAAGACAGTTTAGATCTAATGGATTTGCGGGAGCAACCGGGGTGGCTGAGTTGAAATGCACTTTCCAGAGGATGGGTCCTAACGTGTGTTTGTGTCCATGAGGGCCTTGGAATGGGGAGGTGGCACCGGGACCCTGAAGTATTCTCCTAAGCTTTGGCATAGCTCCCATGCACAAGTTTCCTTGTGGAGACGAGATTTGTTCTGATGGGTGCCTCAGGAAATCCCCTCTGGTGGTATTGGAATCCAGGCTTTTGAGGAGACATGCCTGTAAACCAAAGCAATGGATCCGATAATGGCCTCAGGTCCTGTCTGGTTCAATATTCTTGGTATGAGTGGAGGTAGATGAGTGGAGGTAGATGCTCACCCGGTATCAACCGCCCTTTTTTGTCCCGGGCTACCTACACTATTGGGATGGCCTCAGGGACTTTGGAGGGTTCTCCCAATTTGTACGATTTTTGACAATGGAATGGGCAGAATTGCCATGGATTGGGTGGGGGCAGTCCTAATGTGTGGCTCCAGGGGCCCCAGCCTGGAGGGAGTGTGGCCCAGGACTTTGAGGACAGAAGACTGAAAACACAAACTCAGCTTAAGTTTGGGGACGTAGGTATGGCACGCCCGATCTACAAACCATGAGAAGAACTCTTCAGGATATGAAGAATGAGCGAGTCTGAGGAGCTTGCTCAGGCTTTTGTCTCTGGATTTTGTTTCAGCGATGGCCGTGGAATGTTGGGGAGGTCTCATGGGCCATGGACGAATCTTCCTCTCTGTGGATTTGGCCCGATCCCAATTGTTTTTCGTCAATCTGTGGGATGGGAGGACTGCTTTCAGGTTTGTTACCTCAGGTGTCCCACCAAAAGAGGAATTCCAAAGAGGAGCCCTGGGGAAGAGTGAAGGGACAACCCGAACTATGGTTAAAAATTGGGGCCTAGGGGCATGGCAAGCCCAATATGCTGTCTCTTCATATAGGCCCTGAGAGGCCTTACCTGAGGACTGGGCTCAGGCTGAGGGTTACAATGTGTGTTTGTGACCAATGTGGCCCGCAAGCATGGGCTGGGCCTCATGGGCCACGCTTGTTTTAACTACACTGAACGTTGGACAACATGCCAACCACAAGGTTTCTTGCCATGGGGAAAGAGTTCTGATTTCTGCATCATTTTCAACCCTTGGCAATGGTTGGAGATAAGCTCTAGGTTCTGGAGCCTGAAAACCGCAGTTGGGAAGAGATGACGACCTAAGGCCATGGCGGGTCCGATGTGCTCAGTGTGCGGCCAGCTGTCTGGGTGGGACCAGGAGGTCCAGGCTCAGACTGGGTTAGAAGGGGCAATAGTGCCCAGGTCAGCCTATATGTTTGGGGTACAGCCGAATGGCGTGCAGGTTGATCCTCATTTGCGGTTTCGGGGTAGCCCTGAGGGCAATGTTTTACTTCTGTTGGGCAGGCAGAGTGCGGCATTGTAGTTCTGGATTGCCCAACTGGCGGGCTTGTGGGCCAGTAGTCTGAGGACGGAGTCTGAGAACCCAAGCTAGGCCTAGGGTTCTGGGTGAGGATATGGCAGGCACAATCTACAGACCTCAATCGAGATCTCGTGCATCTGAAGTCAGGGCAAGGATCAGACGATCGCTCAGGTTGGACTTTCTGCCCTGATGGCCCTTTCTTGAAGGGGGTTGGATCACGAGGACATGGGGGTTTTCCCACGATGGGAGTTGTGAGAAGCTCCAAACTGCAAAGATTCTTCTGCAGGACAATTGAGACCTGTTGTTTGGCTCCAGGCCAACTATTCCGAGCAGGGTCCTAAGGATGGATGGCTGGGTAGCCCACCTCGCATTCCAATGGTCTCCAAGCAACAAGACAGGTTAGATGTGCTGGATGTGGTGGGCAACCGAGGAGGCTGAGTTGAAATGGACTCTCCTGTGGATGTGTCCTAATATGTTTTTGTGTCTATGGAGACCTTGGAATGAAGCTGTGGCCTTGGGGCCCTGAAGGGTTCTCCTAAACAGAGGCTTTGACACAGCTCCAACGTGCACGTTTCCCATGTGTAGATGAGATTTGTTCTGATGGGTGAGTCAAGAAACAGCCATATGCTGGTATTGAAATCCAGGCCTCTGAGGAGAGATGCCTGGAAACCAAAGCAATGGATCCGATTAGTGCCTAGGGGCCTGTTCGTTCCTTTTTACCTCTGGGGACATCAGTCTACGGGTCTGAGTGCATGTAGGTGCTCAAATGGGCTCAGATTGCCCCTGTTTGTCCTGGGAAGCCACAACTATTGGGATGGCCTCAGGTACTTTGGAGGTTATCCTACTAGTAGGTTGTGGCCATTGGAATGGGCACATACAATTCCCTTGGAGAGGGCAAGTACAGTCCTCAGGTTTGGCTCCAGGGCCCTGAGCCTGTAGGGTGTGTAGGCCAGAGCTGTTTGGACAGCTGTCTGAAAACACAAACTCGGCTTATGTTTTGGGTCATAGGTATGGCAGGACTGATCTACAGACCATGAGGAGAACACTTCGGGATATGAAAAAAGGGCGAGTGTGAGGCTCTTGCTCAAGTTTTTGTCTCTGGATATCGTGTCACTCATGGTCGTGAAATTGCCGGGTGCCTTCATGGGAAATGGACAAGTCTTACTCTCTGGGGGTTCGGTCCCGTCCAAAGAGTTTGGGGTCATTCTGGGGATGGAAGAAGTCCGTTTTTTTGTTGTTGTCGATTTGTTTCATTTTGTTTTTCAACCTCAGATGTCCCACCAAATGAGGGATTCCAGAGTAGAGCCCTGGGGTGGGGCGACTGGACAACCAGAAATCTAGTTAAATTTGGGGACTAGGGACATGTCAAGGCCATTATGACATCTAATGGCCCAGGTTAGACTATATAATATGGGTACCGTGAGCCTACCGAGTGCCGTGTAGGTTTATCCTCATTTAAGCTGCCTGGGCTGCTCATTAGGCAATATATTTTTTCTAGAGGGCAGGCAGAGTGCTTCATTGTCGGTCCGGAATTGCCAAACTTGAGGGCTTTGGGGCCAGGAGAGTGAGGACGGATGTCTGAGAACACAAGCTAGACTTCGGATTCAGGGTGAGGGCACGGCAGGTACCTCCTGCAGATCTGAACCAATATCTCATGCATCGGAAGTCAGGGCGAGGATCCGACGTTGGCTCAGGTTGGAGTTTCTGTGCATGACGGCCCCTTCATGAAGGGAGCGGAATCTCGAGGCCATGGAGGTTTTCCACGTTGGGAGATGTGGGATGCCCCCTTCAATGATTCCTTCTGCGGGACAATTGAGACCTGTTGGACAGCTCCAGGACATCCCATATGGAATGACTCCAGAGCACCGTTCGAGGATGGATGCCTGGGAAGTCCGCCTCGCCTTCCAATTGTCTCCTAGCAACAAGACAGTTTAGGTCTAATGGATCTGCGGGAGCAACCGGGGTGGCTGAGTTGAAATGCACTTTCCAGAGGATGGGTCCTAACGTGTGTTTGTGTCTATGAGGGCCTTGGAATGGGGAGGTGGCACCGGGACCCTGAAGTATTCTCCTTAACTTTGGCTTAGCTCCCATGCACAAGTTTCCTTGTGGAGACGAGATTTGTTCTGATGGGTGCCTCAGGAAATCCCCTCTGCTGGTATTGGAATCCAGGCTTTTGAGGAGACATGCCTGTAAACCAAAGCAATGGATCCGATAATGGCCTCGGGTCCTGTCTGGTTCAATCTTCTAGGTATGAGTGGAGGTAGATGAGTGGAGGTAGATGCTCAGCCGGTATCAACCGCCCTTTTTTGTCCCGGGCGACCTACACTATTGGGATGGCCTCAGGGACTTTGGAGGGTTCTCCTAATTTGTACGATTTTTGACAATGGAATGGGCAGAATTCCCATGGATTGGGTGGGGGCAGTCCTAATGTGTGGCTCCAGGGGCCCCAGCCTGGAGGGTGTGTGGCCCAGGACGTTGAGGACAGAAGACTGAAAACACAAACTCAGCTTAAGTTTGGGGACGTAGGTATGGCACGCCCGATCTACAAACCATGAGAAGAACTCTTCAGGATATGAAGAATGAGCGAGTCTGAGGCGCTTGCTCAGGCATTTGTCTCTGACTTTTGTTTCAGCGATGGCCGTGGAATGTTGGGGTGGTCTCATGGGCCATGGACGAATCTTCCTCTCTGTGGATTTGTCCCGATCCCAATTGTTTTTCGTTAATCTGTGGGATGGGAGGACTCCTTTCAGGTTTGTTACCTCAGGTGTCCCACCAAAAGAGGAATTCCAAAGCAGAGCCCTGGGGAAGAGTGAAGGGACAACCCGAACTATGGTTAAAAATTGGGGCCTAGGGGCATGGCAAGCCCAATATGCTGTCTCTTCATATAGGCCCTGAGATGCCTTACCTGAGGACTGGGCTCAGGCTGAGGGTCACAATGTGTGTTTGTGACCAATGTGGCCCGCAAGCATGGGCTGGGCCTCATGGGCCACGCTTGTTTCAACTACACTGAACGTTGGACAACATGCCAACCACAAGGTTTCTTGCCATAAGGAAAGAGTTCTGATTTCTGCATCATTCTCAACCCTGGGCAGTGGTTGGAGATAAGGTCTAGGTTCTGGAGCCTGAAAACCGCAGTTGGGAAGAGATGACGACCTAAGGCCATGGCGGGTCCGATGTGCTCAGTGTGCGGCCAGCTGTCTGGGTGGGACCAGGAGGTCCAGGCTCAGGCTGGGTCAGAAGGGGAAATAGTGCCCAGGTCAGCCTATATGTTTGGGGTACAGCCGAATGGCGTGCAGGTTGATCCTCATTTGCGGTTTCGGGGTAGCCCTGACGGCAATGTTTTACTTCTGTAGGGCAGGCAGAGTGCGGCATTGTAGTTCTGGATTGCCCAACTGGCGGGCTTGTGGGCCAGTAGTCTGAGGACGGAGTCTGAGAACCCAAGCTAGGCCTAGGTTTCTGGGTGAGGATATGGCAGGCACAATCTACAGACCTCAATCGAGATCTCGTGCATCTGAAGTCAGCGCAAGGATCAGACGATCGCTCAGGTTGGACTTTCTGCCCTGATGGCCCTTTCTTGAAGGGGGTTGGATCACGAGGACATGGGGGTTTTCGCACGATGGGAGTTGTGAGAAGCTCCAAACTGCAAAGATTCTTCTGCAGGACAATTGAGACCTGTTGGTTGGCTCCAGGCCAACGATTCCGAGCAGGGTTCTAAGGATGGATGGCGGGTAGCCCACCTCGCATTCCAATGGTCTCCAAGCAACAAGACAGGTTAGATCTGCTGGATGTGGGGGGCAACCGAGGAGGCTGAGTTGAAATGGACTCTCCTGTGGATGTGTCCTAATATGTTTTTGTGTCTATGGAGACCTTGGAATGAAGCGGTGGCCCTGGGGCCTTGAAGGGTTCTCCTAAACAGAGGCTTTGACACAGCTCCAACGTGCATGTTTCCCATGTGTAGAAGAGATTTGTTCTGATGGGTGAGTCAAGAAACAGCCATATGCTGGTATTGAAATCCAGGCCTCTGAGGAGAGATGCCTGGAAACCAAAGCAATGGATCCGATTAGTGCCTAGGGGCCTGTTCGTTCCTTTTTACCTCTGGGGACATCAGTCTACGGGTCTGAGTGCAGGTAGGTGCTCAGATGGGCTCAGATTGCCCCTGTTTGTCCTGGGAAGCCACAACTATTGGGATGGCCTCAGGGACTTTGGAGGTTATCCTACTAGTAGGGTTGTGGCCATTGGAATGGGCACATACAATTCCCTTGGAGAGGGCAAGTACAGTCCTCAGGTTTGGCTCCAGGGCCCTGAGCCTGTAGGGTGTGTAGGCCAGAGCTGTTTGGACAGTTGTCTGAAAACACAAACTCGGCTTATGTTTTGGGTCATAGGTATGGCAGGACTGATCTACAGACCATGAGGAGAACACTTCGGGATATGAAAAAAGGGCGAGTGTGAGGCTCTTGCTCAAGTTTTTGTCTCTGGATATCGTGTCACTCATGGTCGTGAAATTGCCGGGTGACTTCATGGGAAATGGACGAGTCTTACTCTCTGGGGGTTCGGTCCCGTCCAAAGAGTTTGGGGACATTCTGGGTATGGAAGAGGCCCGTTTTTTTGTTGTTGTCGATTTGTTTCATTTTGTTTTTCAACCTCAGATGTCCCACCAAATGAGGGATTCCAGAGTAGAGCCCTGGGGTGGGGCGACTGGACAACCAGAAATCTAGTTAAATTTGGGGACTAGGGACATGTCAAGGCCATTATGACATCTAATGGTCCAGCCACTTAGAGGACTTACTAGAGGACAGGACTCACGCTGAGGTCACAATGCCTGTTTATGCTCTCGTCGCACTCAAGAATGGGCGTGGCCTCAGGGTGAATGCTGGTTTCTCCTACACTGAACGTTGGAAAACATGCCAACCACAAGGTTTCTTGCCATGGGTCAGGAAGAGTTCTGATTTCTGCATCACAGTCATCCGTGGGCAGTGATTGGAGATAAGGTCTAGGTTCTGAAGCCTGAAAACTGAGGAAGGGAAGAGATGATGACCTAAGGCCATGGCGGGTCTGATGTGCTCAGCGTGCGGTCAGCTGTCTGGGTGTTGGTCAACAGGTCCGCGCTCAGGTTGTGTCAGATAGTGCATTAGTGCCCAGGTTAGACTATATAATATGGGTACCGTGTGCCTACCGAGTGCCGTGTAGGTTTATCCTCATTTAAGCTGCCTGGGCTGCTCATTAGGCAATATATTTTTTCTAGAGGGCAGGCAGAGTGCTTCATTGTCGGTCCGGAATTGCCAAACTTGAGGGCTTTGGGGCCAGGAGAGTAAGGACGGATGTCTGAGAACACAAGCTAGACTTCGGATTCAGGGTGAGGGCACGGCAGGTACCCCCTGCAGATCTGAACCTTATCTCATGCATCGGAAGTCAGGGCGAGGATCCGACGTTGGCTCAGGTTGGAGTTTCTGTGCATGACGGCCCCTTCATGAAGGGAGCGGAATCTCGAGGCCATGGAGGTTTTCCACGTTGGGAGATGTGGGATGTCCCCTTCAAGGATTCCTTCTGCGGGACAATTGAGACCTGTTGGACAGCTCCAGGACATCCCATATGGAATGACTCCAGAGCAACGTTCCAGGGTGGAGGCCTGGGAAGTCTGCCACGCCTTCCAATTGTCTCCTAGCAACAGGACAGTTTAGATCTAATGGATCGCGGGAGCAACCGGGGTGGCTGAGTTGAAATGCACTTTCCAGAGGATGGGTCCTAACGTGTGTTTGTGTCCATAAGGGCCTTGGAATGGGGAGGTGGCACCGGGACCCTGAAGTATTCTCCTAAGCTTTGGCATAGCTCCCATGCACAAGTTTCCTTGTGGAGACGAGATTTGTTCTGATGGGTGCCTCAGGAAATCCCCTCTGCTGGTATTGGAATCCAGGCTTTTGAGGAGACATGCCTGTAAACCAAAGCAATAGATCCGATAATGGCCTCGGGTCCTGTCTGGTTCAATCTTCTTGGTATGAGTGGAGGTAGATGAGTGGAGGTAGATGCTCAGCCGGTATCAACCGCCCTTTTTTGTCCCGGGCGACCTACACTATTTGGATGGCCTCAGGGACTTTGAGGGTTCTCCTAATTTGTACGATTTTTGACAATGGAATGGGCAGAATTCCCATGGATTGGGTGGGGGCAGTCCTAATGTGTGGCTCCAGGGGCCCCAGCCTGGAGGGAGTGTGGCCCAGGACTTTGAGGACAGAAGACTGAAAACACAAACTCAGCTTAAGTTTGGGGACGTAGGTATGGCACGCCCGATCTACAAACCATGAGAAGAACTCTTCAGGATATGAAGAATGAGCGAGTCTGAGGAGCTTGCTCAGGCTTTTGTCTCTGGATTTTGTTTCAGCGATGGCCGTGGAAGGTTGGGGAGGTCTCATGGGCCATGGACGAAGCTTCCTCTCTGTGGATTTGGCCCGATCCCAATTGTTTTTCGTCAATCTGTGGGATGGGAGGACTGCTTTCAGGTTTGTTACCTCAGGTGTCCCACCAAAAGAGGAATTCCAAAGCAGAGCCCTGGGGAAGAGTGAAGGGACAACCCGAACTATGGTTAAAAATTGGGGCCTAGGGGCATGGCAAGCCCAATATGCTGTCTCTTCATATAGGCCCTGAGAGGCCTTACCTGAGGACTGGGCTCAGGCTGAGGGTCACAATGTGTGTTTGTGACCAATGTGGCCCGCAAGCATGGGCTGGGCCTCATGGGCAACGCTTGTTTCAACTACACTGAACGTTGGACAACATGCCAACCACAAGGTTTCTTGCCATGGGGAAAGAGTTCTGATTTCTGCATCATTTTCAACCCTGGGCAGTGGTTGGAGATAAGGTCTAGGTTCTGGAGCCTGAAAACCGCAGATGGGAAGAGATGACGACCTAAGGCCATGGCGGGTCCGATGTGCTCAGTGTGCGGCCAGCTGTCTGGGTGGGACCAGGAGGTCCAGGCTCAGGCTGGGTCAGAAGGGGAAATAGTGCCCAGGTCAGCCTATATGTTTGGGGTACAGCCGAATGGCGTGCATGCTGATCCTCATTTGCGGTTTCGGGGTAGCCCTGAGGGCAATGTTTTACTTCTGTAGGGCAGGCAGAGTGCGGCATTGTAGTTCTGGATTGCCAAACTGGAGGGCTTGTGGGCCAGTAGTCTGAGCACGGAGTCTGAGAACCCAAGCTAGGCCTAGGTTTCTGGGTGAGGATATGGCAGGCACAATCTACAGACCTCAATCGAGATCTCGTGCATCTGAAGTCAGGGCAAGGATCAGACGATCGCTCAGGTTGGACTTTCTGCCCTGATGGCCCTTTCTTGAAGGGGGTTGGATCACGAGGACATGGGGGTTTTCGCACGATGGGAGTTGTGAGAAGCTCCAAACTGCAAAGATTCTTCTGCAGGACAATTGAGACCTGTTGGTTGGCTCCAGGCCAACGATTCCGAGCAGGGTTCTAAGGATGGATGGCTGGGTAGCCCACCTCGCATTCCAATGGTCTCCAAGCAACAAGACAGGTTAGATCTGCTGGATGTGGTGGGCAACCGAGGAGGCTGAGTTGAAATGGACTCTCCTGTGGATGTGTCCTAATAAGTTTTTGTGTCTATGGAGACCTTGGAATGAAGCGGTGGCCTTGGGGCCCTGAAGGGTTCTCCTAAACAGAGGCTTTGACACAGCTCCAACGTGCATGTTTCCCATGTGTAGATGAGATTTGTTCTGATGGGTGAGTAAAGAAAGAGCCATATGCTGGTATTGAAATCCAGGCCTCTGAGGAGAGATGCCTGGAAACCAAAGCAATGGATCCGATTAGTGCCTAGGGTCATGTTCGTTCCTTTTTACCTCTGGGGACATCAGTCTACTGGTCTGAGTGCAGGTAGGTGCTCAGATGGGCTCAGATTGCCCCTGTTTGTCCTGGGAAGCCTCAACTATTGGGATGGCCTCAGGGACTTTGGAGGTTATCCTACTAGTAGGGTTGTGGCCATTGGAATGGGCACATACAATTCCCTTGGAGAGGGCAAGTACAGTCCTCAGGTTTGGCTCCAGGGCCCTGAGCCTGTAGGGTGTGTAGGCCAGAGCTGTTTGGACAGTTGTCTGAAAACACAAGCTCGGCTTATGTTTTGGGTCATAGGTATGGCAGGACTGATTACAGACCATGAGGAGAACACTTCGGGATATGAAAAAAGGGCGAGTGTGAGGCTCTTGCTCAAGATTTTGTGTCTGGATATCGTGTCACTCATGGTCGTGAAATTGCCGGGTGACTTCATGGGAAATGGACGAGTCTTACTCTCTGGGGGTTCGGTCCCGTCCAAAGAGTTTGGGGTCATTCTGGGGATGGAAGAAGTCCGTTTTTTTGTTGTTGTCGATTTGTTTCATTTTGTTTTTCAACCTCAGATGTCCCACCAAATGAGGGATTCCAGAGTAGAGCCCTGGGGTGGGGCGACTGGACAACCAGAAATCTGGTTAAAATTGGGGACTAGGGATATGTCAAGCCCATTATGACATCTAATGGTCCAGCCACTGAGAGGACTTACTAGAGGACAGGACTCACGCTGAGGTCACAATGCGTGTTTATGCTCTCGTCGCACGCAAGAATGGGAGGGGCCTCAGGGTGAATGCTGGTTTCTCCTACACTGAACGTTGGACAACATGCCAACCACAAGGTTTCTTGCCATGGGTCAGGAAGAGTTCTGATTTCTGCATCACAGTCACCCGTGGGCAGTGATTGGAGATAAGGTCTAGGTTCTGAAGCCTGAAAACTGAGGAAGGGAAGAGATGATGACCTAAGGCCATGGCGGGTCTGATGTGCTCAGCGTGCGGTCAGCTGTCTGGGTGTTGGTCAGCAGGTCCGGGCTCAGGTTGTGTCAGACAGTGCATTAGTGCCCAGGTTAGACTATATAATTTGGGTACATTCGAGTGCCGTGTAGGTTTATCCTCATTTAAGCTGCCTGGGCTGCTCATTAGGCAATATATTTTTTCTAGAGGGCAGGCAGAGTGCTTCATTGTCGGTCCGGAATTGCCAAACTTGAGGGCTTCGGGGCCAGGAGAGTAAGGACGGAAGTCTGAGAACACAAGCTAGACTTCGGATTCAGGGTGAGGGCACGGCAGGTACCCCCTGCAGATCTGAACCAATATCTCATGCATCGGAAGTCAGGGCGAGGATCCGACGTTGGCTCAGGTTGGAGTTTCTGTGCATGACGGCCCCTTCATGAAGGGAGCGGAATCTCGAGGCCATGGAGGTTTTCCACGTTGGGAGATGTGGGATGTCCCCTTCAAGGATTCCTTCTGCGGGACAATTGAGACCTGTTGGACAGCTCCAGGACATCCCATATGGAATGACTCCAGAGCACCGTTCGAGGATGGATGCCTGGGAAGTCCGCCTCGCCTTCCAATTGTCTCCTAGCAACAAGACAGTTTAGATCTAATGGATCTGCGGGAGCAACCGGGGTGGCTGAGTTGAAATGCACTTTCCAGAGGATGGGTCCTAACGTGTGTTTGTGTCCATGAGGGCCTTGGAATGGGGAGGTGGCACCGGGACCCTGAAGTATTCTCCTAAGCTTTGGCTTAGCTACCATGCACAAGTTTCCTTGTGGAGACGAGATTTGTTCTGATGAGTGCCTCAGGAAATCCCCTCTGCTGGTATTGGAATCCAGGCTTTTGAGGAGACATGCCTGTAAACCAAAGCAATGGATCCGATAATGGCCTCGGGTCCTGTCTGGTTCAATCTTCTTGGTATGAGTGGAGGTAGATGAGTGCAGGTAGATGCTCAGCCGGTATCAACCGCCCTTTTTTGTCCCGGGCGACCTACACTATTGGGATGGCCTCAGGGACTTTGGAGGGTTCTCCTAATTTGTACGATTTTTGACAATGGAATGGGCAGAATTCCCATGGATTGGGTGGGGGCAGTCCTAATGTGTGGCTCCAGGGGCCCCAGCCTGGAGGGAGTGTGGCCCAGGACTTTGAGGACAGAAGACTGAAAACACAAACTCAGCTTAAGTTTGGGGACGTAGGTATGGCACGCCCGATCTACAAACCATGAGAAGAACTCTTCAGGATATGAAGAATGAGCGAGTCTGAGGAGCTTGCTCAGGCTTTTGTCTCTGGATTTTGTTTCAGCGATGGCCGTGGAATGTTGGGGAGGTCTCATGGGCCATGGACGAAGCTTCCTCTCTGTGGATTTGGCCCGATCCCAATTGTTTTTCGTCAATCTGTGGGATGGGAGGACTCCTTTCAGGTTTGTTACCTCAGGTGTCCCACCAAAAGAGGAATTCCAAAGAGGAGCCCTGGGGAAGAGTGAAGGGACAACCCGAACTATGGTTAAAAATTGGGGCCTAGGGGCATGGCAAGCCCAATATGCTGTCTCTTCATATAGGCCCTGAGATGCCTTACCTGAGGACTGGGCTCAGGCTGAGGGTCACAATGTGTGTTTGTGACCAATGTGGCCCGCAAGCATGGGCTGGGCCTCATGGGCCACGCTTGTTTCAACTACACTGAACGTTGGACAACATGCCAACCACAGGTTTCTTGCCATGGGGAAAGAGTTCTGATTTCTGCATCATTTTCAACCCTGGGCAGTGGTTGGAGATAAGGTCTAGGTTCTGGAGCCTGAAAACCGCAGTTGGGAAGAGATGACGACCTAAAACCATGGCGGGTCCGATGTGCTCAGTGTGCGGCCAGCTGTCTGGGTGGGACCAGGAGGTCCAGGCTCAGGCTGGGACAGAAGGGGAAATAGTGCCCAGATCAGCCTATATGTTTGGGGTACAGCCGAATGGCGTGCAGCTTGATCCTCATTTGCGGTTTCGGGGTAGCCCTGAGGGCAATGTTTTACTTCTGTAGGGCAGGCAGAGTGCGGCATTGCAGTTCTGGATTGCCCAACTGGAGGGCTTGGGGGCCAGTAGTCTGAGGACGGAGTCTGAGAACCCAAGCTAGGCCTAGGTTTCTGGGTGAGGATATGGCAGGCACAATCTACAGACCTCAATCGAGATCTCGTGCATCTGAAGTCAGGGCAAGGATCAGACGATCGCTCAGGTTGGACTTTCTGCCCTGATGGCCCTTTCTTGAAGGGGGTGGGATCACGAGGACATGGGGGTTTTCGCACGATGGGAGTTGTGAGAAGCTCCAAACTGCAAAGATTCTTCTGCAGGACAATTGAGACCTGTTGGTTGGCTCCAGGCCAACGATTCCGAGCAGGGTTCTAAGGATGGATGGCTGGGTAGCCCACCTCGCATTCCAATGGTCTCCAAGCAACAAGACAGGTTAGATCTGCTGGACGTGGGGGGCAACCGAGGTGGCTGAGTTGAAATGACTCTCCTGTGGGTGTGTCCTAATATGTTTTTGTGTCTATTGAGACCTTGGAATGAAGCGGTGGCCTTGGGGCCCTGAAGGGTTCTCCTAAACAGAGGCTTTGACACAGCTCCAACGTGCATGTTTCCCATGTGTAGATGAGATTTGTTCTGATGGGTGAGTCAAGAAAGAGCCATATGCTGGTATTGAAATCCAGGCCTCTGAGGAGAGATGCCTGGAAACCAAAGCAATGGATCTGATTAGTGCCTAGGGTCATGTTCGTTCCTTTTTACCTCTGGGGACATCAGTCTACTGGTCTGAGTGCAGGTAGGTGCTCAGATGGGCTCAGATTGCCCCTGTTTGTCCTGGGAAGCCTCAACTATTGGGATGGCCTCAGGGACTTTGGAGGTTATCCTACTAGTAGGGTTGTGGCCATTGGAATGGGCACATACAATTCCCTTGGAGAGGGCAAGTACAGTCCTCAGGTTTGGCTCCAGGGCCCTGAGCCTGTAGGGTGTGTAGGCCAGAGCTGTTTGGACAGTTGTCTGAAAACACAAACTCGGCTTATGTTTTGGGTCATAGGTATGGCAGGACTGATCTACAGACCATGAGGAGAACACTTCGGGATATGAAAAAAGGGCGAGTGTGAGGCTCTTGCTCAAGATTTTGTGTCTGGATATCGTGTCACTCATGGTCGTGAAATTGCCGGGTGACTTCATGGGAAATGGACGAGTCTTACTCTCTGGGGGTTCGGTCCCCTCCAAAGAGTTTGGGGTCATTCTGGGGATGGAAGAAGTCCGTTTTTTTGTTGTTGTCGATTTGTTTCATTTTGTTTTTCAACCTCAGATGTCCCACCAAATGAGGGATTCCAGAGTAGAGCCCTGGGGTGGGGCGACTGGACAACCAGAAATCTGGTTAAAATTGGGGACTAGGGATATGTCAAGCCCATTATGACATCTAATGGTCCAGCCACTGAGAGGACTTACTAGAGGACAGGACTCACGCTGAGGTCACAATGCGTGTTTATGCTCTCGTCGCACGCAAGAATGGGAGGGGCCTCAGGGTGAATGCTGGTTTCTCCTACACTGAACGTTGGACAACATGCCAACCACAAGGTTTCTTGCCATGGGTCAGGAAGAGTTCTGATTTCTGCATCACAGTCACCCGTGGGCAGTGATTGGAGATAAGGTCTAGGTTCTGAAGCCTGAAAACTGAGGAAGGGAAGAGATGATGACCTAAGGCCATGGCGGGTCTGATGTGCTCAGCGTGCGGTCAGCTGTCTGGGTGTTGGTCAGCAGGTCCGGGCTCAGGTTGTGTCAGACAGTGCATTAGTGCCCAGGTTAGACTATATAATTTGGGTACATTCGAGTGCCGTGTAGGTTTATCCTCATTTAAGCTGCCTGGGCTGCTCATTAGGCAATATATTTTTTCTAGAGGGCAGGCAGAGTGCTTCATTGTCGGTCCGGAATTGCCAAACTTGAGGGCTTCAGGGCCCGGAGAGTAAGGACGGAAGTCTGAGAACACAAGCTAGACTTCGGATTCAGGGTGAGGGCACGGCAGGTACCCCCTGCAGATCTGAACCAATATCTCATGCATCGGAAGTCAGGGCGAGGATCCGACGTTGGCTCAGGTTGGAGTTTCTGTGCATGACGGCCCCTTCATGAAGGGAGCGGAATCTCGAGGCCATGGAGGTTTTCCACGTTGGGAGATGTGGGATGTCCCCTTCAAGGATTCCTTCTGCGGGACAATTGAGACCTGTTGGACAGCTCCAGGACATCCCATATGGAATGACTCCAGAGCACCGCTCGAGGATGGATGCCTGGGAAGTCCGCCTCGCCTTCCAATTGTCTCCTAGCAACAAGACAGTTTAGATCTAATGGATCTGCGGGAGCAACCGGGGTGGCTGAGTTGAAATGCACTTTCCAGAGGATGGGTCCTAACGTGTGTTTGTGTCCATGAGGGCCTTGGAATGGGGAGGTGGCACCGGGACCCTGAAGTATTCTCCTAAGCTTTGGCTTAGCTACCATGCACAAGTTTCCTTGTGGAGACGAGATTTGTTCTGATGAGTGCCTCAGGAAATCCCCTCTGCTGGTATTGGAATGCAGGCTTTTGAGGAGACATGCCTGTAAACCAAAGCAATGGATCGGATAATGGCCTCGGGTCCTGTGTGGTTCAATCTTCTTGGTATGAGTGGAGGTAGATGAGTGCAGGTAGATGCTCAGCCGGTATCAACCGCCCTTTTTTGTCCCGGGCGACCTACACTATTGGGATGGCCTCAGGGACTTTGGAGGGTTCTCCTAATTTGTACGATTTTTGACGATGGAATGGGCAGAATTCCCATGGATTGGGTGGGGGCAGTCCTAATGTGTGGCTCCAGGGTCCCGAGCCTGGAGGGAGTGTGGCCCAGGACTTTGAGGACAGAAGACTGAAAACACAAACTCAGCTTAAGTTTGGGGACGTAGGTATGGCACGCACGATCTACAAACCATGAGAAGAACTCTTCAGGATATGAAGAATGAGCGAGTCTGAGGAGCTTGCTCAGGCTTTTGTCTCTGGATTTTGTTTCAGCGATGGCCGTGGAATGTTGGGGAGGTCTCATGGGCCATGGACGAAGCTTCCTCTCTGTGGATTTGGCACGATCCCAATTGTTTTTCGTCAATCTGTGGGATGGGAGGACTGCTTTCAGGTTTGTTACCTCAGGTGTCCCACCAAAAGAGGAATTCCAAAGAGGAGCCCTGGGGAAGAGTGAAGGGACAACCCGAACTATGGTTAAAAATTGGGGCCTAGGGGCATGGCAAGCCCAATATGCTGTCTCTTCATATAGGCCCTGAGATGCCTTACCTGAGGACTGGGCTCAGGCTGAGGGTCACAATGTGTGTTTGTGACCAATGTGGCCCGCAAGCATGGGCTGGGCCTCATGGGCCACGCTTGTTTCAACTACACTGAACGTTGGACAACATGCCAACCACAAGGTTTCTTGCCATAAGGAAAGAGTTCTGATTTCTGCATCATTCTCAACCCTGGGCAGTGGTTGGAGATAAGGTCTAGGTTCTGGAGCCTGAAAACCGCAGTTGGGAAGAGATGACGACCTAAGGCCATGGCGGGTCCGATGTGCTCAGTGTGCGGCCAGCTGTCTGGGTGGGACCAGGAGGTCCAGGCTCAGGCTGGGTCAGAAGGGGAAATAGTGCCCAGGTCAGCCTATATGTTTGGCGTACAGCCGAATGGCGTGCAGGTTGATCCTCATTTGCGGTTTCGGGGTAGCCCTGAGGGCAATGTTTGACTTCTGTAGGGCAGGCAGAGTGCGGCATTGTAGTTCTGGATTGCTTAACTGGAGGGCTTGTGGGCCAGTACTCTTAGGATGGAGTCTGAGAACCCAAGCTAGGCCTAGGTTTCTGGGTGAGGATATGGCAGGCACAATCTACAGACCTCAATCGAGATCTCGTGCATCTGAATTCAGGGCAAGGATCAGACGATCGCTCAGGTTAGACTTTCTGCCCTTATGGCCCTTTCTTGAAGGGGGTTGGATCACGAGGACATGGGGGTTTTCCCACGATGGGAGTTGTGAGATGCTCCAAACTGCAAAGATTCTTCTGCAGGACAATTGAGACCTGTTGGTTGGCTCCAGGCCAACGATTCCGAGCAGGGTTCTAAGGATGGATGGCTGGGTAGCCCACCTCGCATTCCAATTGTCTCCAAGCAACAAGACAGGTTAGATCTTCTGGATGTGGGGGGCAACCGACGAGGCTGCGTTGAAATGGACTCTCCTGTGGATGTTTCCTAATATGTTTTTGTGTCTATGGAGACCTTGGAATGAAGCGGTGGCCCTGGGGCCCTGAAGGGTTCTCCTAAACAGAGGCTTTGACACAGCTCCAACGTGCATGTTTCCCATGTGTAGATGAGATTTGTTCTGATGGGTGAGTCAAGAAACAGCCATATGCTGGTATTGAAATCCAGGCCTCTGAGGAGAGATGCCTGGAAACCAAAGCAATGGATCCGATTAGTGCCTAGGGGCCTGTTCGTTCCTTTTTACCTCTGGGGACATCAGTCTACGGGTCTGAGTGCAGGTAGGTGCTCAGATGGGCTCAGATTGCCCCTGTTTGTCCTGGGAAGCCACAACTATTGGGATGGCCTCAGGGACTTTGGAGGTTATCCTATTAGTAGGGTTGTGGCCATTGGAATGGGCACATACAATTCCCTTGGTGAGGGCAAGTACAGTCCTCAGGTTTGGCTCCAGGGCCCTGAGCCTGTAGGGTGTGTAGGCCAGAGCTGTTTGGACAGTTGTCTGAAAACACAAACTCGGCTTATGTTTTGGGTCATAGGTATGGCAGGACTGATCTACAGACCATGAGGAGAACACTTCGGGATATGAAAAAAGAGCGAGTGTGAGGCTCTTGCTCAAGTTTTTGTCTCTGGATATCGTGTCACTCATGGTCGTGAAATTGCCGGGTGACTTCATGGGAAATGGACGAGTCTTACTCTCTGGGGGTTCGGTCCCGTCCAAAGAGTTTGCGGTCATTCTGGGGATGGAAGAAGTCCGTTTTTTTGTTGTTGTCGATTTGTTTCATTTTGTTTTTCAACCTCAGATGTCCCACCAAATGAGGGATTCCAGAGTAGAGCCCTGGGGTGGGGCGACTGGACAACCAGAAATCTGGTTAAAAATTGGGGACTAGGGACATGTCAAGCCCATTATGACATCCAATGGTCCAGCCACTGAGAGGACTTACTAGAGGACAGGACTCACGCTGAGGTCACAATGCGTGTATATGCTCTCGTCGCACTCAAAATGGTCGGGGCCTTAGGGTGAATGCTGGATTCTCCTACACTGAACGTTGGACAACATGCCAACCACAAGGTTTCTTGCCATGGGTCAGGAAGAGTTCTGATTTCTGCATCAGAGTCACCCGTGGGCAGTGATTGGAGATAAGGTCTAGGTTCTGAAGCCTGAAAACTGAGGAAGGGAAGAGATGATGACCTAAGGCCATGGCGGGTCTGATGTGCTCAGCGTGCGGTCAGCTGTCTGGGTGTTGGTCAGCAGGTCTGGGCTCAGGTTGTGTCAGACAGTGCATTATTGCCCAGGTTAGACTATATAATTTGGGTACATTCGAGTGCCGTGTAGGTTTATCCTCATATTTTTTCTAGAGGGCAGGCAGAGTGCTTCATTGTCGGTCCGGAATTGCCAAACTTGAGGGCTTCGGGGCCAGGAGAGTGAGGACGGAAGTCTGAGAACACAAGCTAGACTTCGGATTCAGGGTGAGGGCACGGCAGGTACCCCCTGCAGATCTGAACCAATATCTCATGCATCTGAAGTCAGGGCGAGGATCCGACGTTGGCTCAGGTTGGAGTTTCAGTGCATGACGGCCCCTTCATGAAGGGAGCGGAATCTCGAGGCCATGGAGGTTTTCCACGTTGGGAGATATGGGATGCCCCCTTCAAGGATTCCTTCTGCGGGACAATTGAGACCTGTTGGACAGCTCCAGGACATCCCATATGGAATGACTCCAGAGCACCGTTCGAGGATGGATGCCTGGGAAGTCCGCCTCGCCTTCCAATTGTCTCCTAGCAACAAGACAGTTTAGATCTAATGGATCTGCGGGAGCAACCGGGGAGGCTGAGTTGAAATGCACTTTCCAGAGGATGGGTCCTAACGTGTGTTTGTGTCCATGAGGGCCTTGGAATGGGGAGGTGGCACCGGGACCCTGAAGTATTCTCCTAAGCTTTGGCATAGCTCCCATGCACAAGTTTCCTTGTGGAGACGAGATTTGTTCTGATGGGTGCCTCAGGAAATCCCCTCTGGTGGTATTGGAATCCAGGCTTTTGAGGAGACATGCCTGTAAACCAAAGCAATGGATCCGATAATGGCCTCGGGTCCTGTCTGGTTCAATCTTCTTGTTATGAGTGGAGGTAGATGAGTGGAGGTAGATGCTCAGCCGGTATCAACCGCTCTTTTTTGTCCCGGGCGACCTACACTATTGGGATGGCCTCAGGGACTTTGGAGGGTTCTCCTAATTTGTACGATTTTTGACAATGGAATGGGCAGAATTCCCATGGATTGGGTGGGGGCAGTCCTAATGTATGGCTCCAGGGGCCCCAGCCTGGAGGGAGTGTGGCCCAGGACTTTGAGGACAGAAGACTGAAAACACAAACTCAGCTTAAGTTTGGGGACGTAGGTATGGCACGCCCGATCTACAAACCATGAGAAGAACTCTTTAGGATATGAAGAATGAGCGAGTCTGAGGAGCTTGCTCAGGCTTTTGTCTCTGGATTTTGTTTCAGCGATGGCCGTGGAATGTTGGGGAGGTCTCATGGGCCATGGACGAATCTTCCTCTCTGTGGATTTGGCCCGATCCCAATTGTTTTTCGTCAATCTGTGGGATGGGAGGACTGCTTTCAGGTTTGTTACCTCGGTGTCCCACCAAAAGAGGAATTCCAAAGAGGAGCCCTGGGGAAGAGTGAAGGGACAACCCGAACTATGGTTAAAAATCAGGGCCTAGGGGCATGGCAAGCCCAATATGCTGTCTCTTCATATAGGCCCTGAGAGGCCTTACCTGAGGACTGGGCTCAGGCTGAGGGTCACAATATGTGTTTGTGACCAATGTGGTCCGCAAGCATGGGTTGGGCCTCATGGGCCACGCTTGTTTCAACTACACTGAACGTTGGACAACATGCCAACCACAAGGTTTCTTGCCATGGGGAAAGAGTTCTGATTTCTGCATCATTTTCAACCCTGGGCAGTGGTTGGAGATAAGGTCTAGGTTCTGGAGCCTGAAAACCGCAGTTGGGAAGAGATGACGACCTAAGGCCATGGTGGGTCCGATGTGCTCAGTGTGCGGCCAGCTGTCTGGGTGGGACCAGGAGGTCCAGGCTCAGGCTGGGTCAGAAGGGGAAATAGTGCCCAGGTCAGCCTATATGTTTGGGGTACAGCCGAATGGCGTGCAGGTTGATCCTCATTTGCGGTTTCGGGGTAGCACTGAGGGCAATGTTTTACTTCTGTAGGGCAGGCAGAGTGCGGCATTGTAGTTCTGGATTGCCCAACTGGAGGGCTTGTGGGCCAGTAGTCTGAGGACGGAGTCTGAGAACCCAAGCTAAGCCTAGGTTTCTGGGTGAGGATATGGCAGGCACAATCTACAGACCTCAATCGAGATCTCGTGCATCTGAAGTCAGGGCAAGGATCAGACGATCGCTCAGGTTGGACTTTCTGCCCTGATGGCCCTTTCTTGAAGGGGGTTGGATCACGAGGACATGGGGGTTTTCCCACGATGGGAGTTGTGAGAAGCTCCAAACTGCAAAGATTCTTCTGCAGGACAATTGAGACCTGTTGGTTGGCTCCAGGCCAACGATTCCGAGCAGGGTTCTAAGGATGGATGGCTGGGTAGCCCACCTCGCATTCCAATTGTCTCCAAGCAACAAGACAAGTTAGATCTGCTGGATGTGGGGGGCAACCGAGGAGGCTGAGTTGAAATGGACTCTCCTGTGGATGTGTCCTAATATGTTTTTCTGTCTATGGAGACCTTGGAATAAAGCGGTGGCCCTTGGACCCTGAAGGGTTCTCCTAAACAGAGGCTTTGACACAGCTCCAACGTGCATGTTTCCCATGTGTAGATGAGATTTGTTCTGATGGGTGAGTCAAGAAACAGCCATATGCTGTTATTGAAATCCAGGCCTCTGAGGAGAGATGCCTGGAAACCAAAGCAATGGATCCGATTAGTGCCTAGGGGCCTGTTCGTTCCTTTTTACCTCTGGGGACATCAGTCTACGGGTCTGAGTGCAGGTAGGTTCTCAGATGGGCTCAGATTGCCCTTGTTTGTCCTGGGAAGCCACAACTATTGGGATGGCCTCAGGGACTTTGGAGGTTATCCTACTAGTAGGGTTGTGGCCATTGGAATGGGCACATACAATTCCCTTGGAGAGGGCAAGTACAGTCCTCAGGTTTGGCTCCAGGGCCCTGAGCCTGTAGGGTGTGTAGGCCAGAGCTGTTTGGACAGTTGTCTGAAAACACAAACTCGGATTATGTTTTGGGTCATAGGTATGGCAGGACTGATCTACAGACCATGAGGAGAACACTTCGGGATATGAAAAAAGGGCGAGTGTGAGGCTCTTGCTCCAGTTTTTGTCTCTGGATATCGTGTCACTCATGGTCGTGAAATTGCCGGGTGACATCATGGGAAATGGACGAGTCTTACTCTCTGGGGGTTCGGTCCCGTCCAAAGAGTTTGGGGTCATTCTGGGGATGGAAGAAGTCCGTTTTTTTGTTGTTGTTGTCGATTTGTTTCATTTTGTTTTTCAACCTAGATGTCCCACCAAATGAGGGATTCCAGAGTAGAGCCCTGGGGTGGGGCGACTGGACAACCAGAAATCTGGTTAAAAATTGGGGACTAGGGACATGTCAAGCCCATTTTGACATCTAATGGTCCAGCCACTGAGAGGACTTACTAGAGGACAGGACTCACGCTGAGGTCACAAGGCGTGTTTATGCTCTCGTCGCACTCAAGAATGGGCGGGGCCTCAGGGTGAATGCTGCTTTTTCCTACACTGAACGTTGGACAACATGCCAACCACAAGGTTTCTTGCCATGGGTCAGGAAGAGTTCTGATTTCTGCATCACAGTCACCCGTGGGCAGTGATTGGAGATAAGGTCTAGGTTCTGAAGCCTGAAAACTGAGGTAGGGAAGAGATGATGACCTAAGGCCATGGCGGGTCTGATGTGCTCAGCGTGCGGTCAGCTGTCTGGGTGTTGGTCAGCAGGTCCGGGCTCAGGTTGTGTCAGACAGTGCATTAGTGCCCAGGTTAGACTATATAATTTGGGTACATTCGAGTGCCGTGTAGGTTTATCCTCATTTAAGCTGCCTGGGCTGCTCATTAGGCAATATATTTTTTCTAGAGGGCAGGCAGAGTGCTTCATTGTCGGTCCGGAATTGCCAAACTTGAGGGCTTCGGGGCCAGGAGAGTGAGGACGGAAGTCTGAGAACACAAGCTAGACTTCGGATTCAGGGTGAGGGCACGGCAGGTACCCCCTGCAGATCTGAACCAATATCTCATGCATCTCAAGTCAGGGCGAGGATCCCACGTTGGCTCAGGTTGGAGTTTCTGTGCATGACGGCCCTTTCATGAAGGGAGCGGAATCTCGAGGCCATGGAGGTTTTCCACGTTGGGAGATGTGGGAAGCCCCCTTCAAGGATTCCTTCTGCGGGACAATTGAGATTGTTGGACAGCTCCAGGACATCCCATATGGAATGACTCCAGAGCACCGTTCGAGGATGGATGCCTGGGAAGTCCGCCTCGCCTTCCAATTGTCGCCTAGCAACAAGACAGTTTAGACCTAATGGATCTGCGGGAGCAACCTGGGTGGCTGAGTTGAAATGCACTTTCCAGAGGATGGGTCCTAACGTGTGTTTGTGTCCATGAGGGCCTTGGAATGGGGAGGTGGCACCGGGACCCTGAAGTATTCTCCTAAGCTTTGGCTTAGCTCCCATGCACAAGTTTCCTTGTGGAGACGAGATTTGTTCTGATGGGTGCCTCAGGAAATCCCCTCTGCTGGTATTGGAATCCAGGCATTTGAGGAGAAATGCCTGTAAACCAAAGCAATGGATCCGATAATGGCCTCGGGTCCTGTCTGGTTCAATCTTCTTGGTATGAGTGGAGGTAAATGAGTGGAGGTAGATGCCCAGCCGGTATCAACCGCCCTTTTTTGTCCCGGGCGACCTACACTATTGGGATGGCCTCAGGGACTTTGGAGGGTTCTCCTAATTTGTACGATGTTTGACAATGGAATGGGCAGAATTCCCATGGATTGGGTGGGGGCAGTCCTAATGTGTGGCTCCAGGGGCCCCAGCCTGGAGGGAGTGTGGCCCAGGACTTTGAGGACAGAAGACTGAAAACACAAACTCAGCTTAAGTTTGGGGACGTAGGTATGGCACGCCCGATCTACAAACCATGAGAAGAACTCTTCAGGATATGAAGAATGAGCGAGTCTGAGGCGCTTGCTCAGGCTTTTGTCTCTGGATTTTGTTTCAGCGATGGCCGTGGAATGTTGGGGAGGTCTCATGGGCCATGGACGAATCTTCCTCTCTGTGGATTTGGCCCGATCCCAATTGTTTTTCGTCAATCTGTGGGATGGGAGGACTCCTTTCAGGTTTGTTATCTCAGGTGTCCCACCAAAAGAGGGATTCCAAAGCAGAGCCCTGGGGAAGAGTGAAGGGACAACCCGAACTATGGTTAAAAAATTGGGGCCTAGGGGCATAGCAAGCCCAATATGCTGTCTCTTCACATAGGCCTGAGAGGCCTTACCTGAGGACTGGGCTCAGGCTGAGGGTCACAATGTGTGTTTGTGACCAATGTGGCCCGCATGCATGGGCTGGGCCTCATGGGCCACGCTTGTTTCAACTATACTGAACGTTGGACAACATGCCAAGCACAAGGTTTCTTGCCATGGGGAAAGAGTTCTGATTTCTGCATCATTTTCAACCCTGGGCAGTGGTTGGAGATAAGGTCTAGGTTCTGGAGCCTGAAAACCGCAGTTGGGAAGAGATGACGACCTAAGGCCATGGCGGGTCCGATGTGCTCAGTGTGCGGCCAGCTGTCTGGGTGGGACCAGGAGGTCCAGGCTCAGGCTGGGTCAGAAGGGGAAATAGTGCCCAGGTCAGCCTATATGTTTGGGGTACAGCCGAATGGCGTGCAGGTTGATCCTCATTTGGGGTTTCGGGGTAGCCCTGAGGGCAATATTTTACATCTATAGGGCAGGCAGAGTGCGGCATTGTAGTTCTCGATTGCCAAACTGGAGGGCTTGTGGGGCAGTAGTCTGAGGACGGAGTCTGAGAACCCAAGCTAGGCCTAGGTGTCTGGGTGAGCATATGGCAGGCACAATCTACAGACCTCAATAGAGATCTCGTGCATCTGAAGTCAGGGCAAGGATCAGACGATCGCTCAGGTTGGACTTTCTGCCCTGATGGCCCTTTCTTGAAGGGGGTTGGATCACGAGGAC
>NW_028134786.1:0-92000 GCF_964662115.1 Mustela nivalis | reverse complement strand
CCTGAGTGTTTATGTGTGAGGGATCCGCTGAGGGCAGGTCTGCGCCTGCACACGGACGTGTGTGTGTGTCTGTGTATGTGTGAAGGGGCAATGGGGAATGGCCCTATGCCCTCGACCATGTGTCTGCATTGTGTGCCTCCTCTTCAGTATTCAACCTGTAGTGCATGTGTGTGTGTCTGTGTCTCTCTGGGGCCTCCTTTGTACAAGGGCTGGAGAGCTATGGTGTGTGTTGTGGGTGTATGTTTCCATGTGCAGTTCTGTGTCCAGTGTTTGGGCTGAGGGTGCATGCATGAGTCCGTGAGAGAGATAGGATGTGTGCTGGGAATGCATGTGGGTTTGCATGGGCTTTTGTGCGTGTGTGTGCACGTGTGGGTGTGCTTGAGCGGTTGAGTGTGCATTTCTATGTCAGGGAGGTCGTGTGTTTTCCTCGCATGTGTCTGCATCCTCAGGGAGTGTGCGTTGGAGTATGTGTTTTAGACAGGTGAGAATGCCCGTGTGTCCAATTCTGTGGATGTTTATGGATTGCAGGGGACCAGGGGCAGACTTCTTTTTTGAGCAGGGTCAACTGTGTACGCCGATGCCGGAGACCTTGGATGTGTCGTCGTGTGTGCGTGTGCTTGCAAGCATAGCTGTATGTGGGGGAGGGCAGGGATGCATGCTCCGTGTGTGTGTTTTGTGTATGTGCGTAGAGCTCGTTGTGATTGTATAAGTGTGTCAGTGTGTGTGTGTGTGTATGAGAGATTGAGAGAGTGGCTACGTGTGTGTTCTTTATGACACAGATGATGGGTTTTGTTTACATGCTTCTGTAGCCTTAGGGCTATGAGCGTGTGTGCATGCTCCGATGTGTCACGATATTATGCCTGTGGGCTCGAGGCCATAGAGGTGGTGGGGTACGCATGTTAGTATTTTTGGGCACACACGTGTATGGTCTTTATGGTGAGGCCAAATGCGTATGCCTGTGCTAGAGACCTTGTGGCAACTGGGTGTGTCCCGAGTGTTTTTGCAAGCGCCTATGTGTCTCCATGCAAGGGATGGTGAGCAGGCCTCAGATCCATATGCAGGAGTGTGTATGAAGTGTGCACAGTGGGTTCGCAAACCGCTCGCCTGTCTGCGTGTGTGGTGTGTGTGTGTGTGTGTGTGTGCTGGCTTGTGTACACGTGCGTTCTTTGAGGATGCAGAACAAGGGTTTGCTTACATTCTTCTCTTTCCTCAAGGGTAAGTTTGTGTGACTGTGCATGCTCCGATGTGCTGGGGTCAGTTGTGTATGCCTGTTTGCCAGATGCTTTGGATGTTTCTCTTGTGTGTGTGTGACTACGAGTGTCCCAGGTCACACCTGGGAACATCCTTTTGAGTTGGGACCAAATGTCTATGACTCTGCCAGAGACGTTCTGTGACAGCTCTATGATGTGTGTGTGTGTGTGTGTGTGTGTCTGTGCTTACGAGCACCTGTGTGCCTGCATGCATGTCTGGTGTACATGCCTGAGTTCCAGAGATACATGTGTGTATTTAGTGTGTTCGGTGCGTTTGCGTGAGCACGTGTGTCTGTGTGTGTCTGTGTGTTTGAATGGAGCCCGATCGGGTGTGTTTCTATTTTCACTCTGTGTGTGTGTGTGTGTGCGCGTATGTGTGCATGTGTGTGTGTGTCTGTGTGTACATGTGGCATCTCCTTTCTTTTGTTTCAGGGACCAGGTGTGGGAATGCAGAGCCCCCTTCTGAGTGCCTGAGTGCCCGTGTGTCCGTGTGTCTGTGTCTGCGTATCTGTCCCACCCAGGGAGGTTCACGCTGCTGAGATGCATATGAGGAAGCATCGCCCTTGACCAGAAGCCGTGAAAACTTCCCACGGAGCCTGGTGCCGGGGTGAAAGACAAGGTCGACGGAGGCCCCCGCGGAAAACCACTGAAATGTAGAAGACCGATGTCACCCGTGTTCCTGTAGGTTCCTGTGTGGAGGCTCACGAATGAGCTCCTTCCCGGAAAGGAGCAGGTGGTGTGCCTGAGCTCCTGGTATAAGGTTGTTGCTTACGATGCTGCCTTGGAATCCCCATTCTGAGGAAGGCATGGGCCCTCATGCTTGCCCAGAGGTCTAGGACACATAAGCTCTGGGACAGCATCCCAGCGGGGGGAGGTCCTTCCCGTGCGGATGGTGGTGCTGGGCAGCGGGAGGAGATGAACAACAGGCCAGCTATCAGGCCTCATGTCTTCCCTGGGGTAAAGACAGAGGTCAAGGCTAGGGAAGGATGAGCCAGCGCCAAACATGGCCAGTGTCTGGGTTTGGGGGATGGCCATGCCAGTCCTCCAGAGGGCTCCCTGCGGATGTCCTCAGGCACATCCACTGCACACAGCATGGCTGGGCCTGTAGTTTCATTTTCCATTGGACCCAGTGCCTGTGTTCGCTACCGGTCTGGCAAGGGGCCTGTCTCTTGCTGACACGGTCATCCTCTCCGGCACAGAAACAATGCTGTGGAGTGGAGGCCAGGCCTGTGCCGTCACGTCTCGGATGTCGCATCCATGCCTGGGCCCATATCAGCGCAGCTGGGCCTGCATAATGGCCTTTGGCCCTGTGAGTCTCTGCTTTGCCACAGATGCGGGGCCGTTGGCCCGACTTGAGTTTGTATGAATTTCTGGGCCCCGTGTTCTTCAACGTGGAGTGAGATGAGGCCGGGGCTGTCTCAGTAGTCTTCGAGGAGTCCTTGGCTGCCAGCGCCGTAAGCCATGTGGTGACGCATCCTTGGGAACAGAGGAACAGCCCCGCTCTTACTGCCGGCCAGCGAGGGGGAGGGATCTCCGGGGCCACGCCTAGGTCATCAGGTCCCTCATCTCTCTCACTCGTCCCACTTTCAAATGCTCTGTGGCTACGGGACGAAAAGGTCAGTCTCTCGCACGGAGCGTAGGCAGGGGCAGCTTTGTAAAGGCTGCCCGTTGTGCCGTCGTCTACATCGTCCTAGATGGCTGTGAAGACTCCTTACTGACCAGGGCCGCCTGGCGCCCACCATTGCTAGACCCGGTTCCTGTGTAAGCCCCTGTCTGTTTCCACCCTCTCCTCCGCCGCCGTGACTTCCTGTTTGGCTGTCTGACCGGTGTTTTCAGGGAACACGATTGCTGACCTCTTTGACACCACTGGATGGAGCTCTGCTCAGCGGACCTTTGGCTTCCGCAATCGGGTGTGTGTTGGGGGGGTCCCTTCTGCATAGGCGGTATGTCTTTCGGGCCAGTACGCCTTGCACCCTCTGTACGACCAAAGCCTCCCTCTGTGCCTCCGGCCTTCCTCGCTCCGTCGCCGTGTCTCCCTCCCCACACCTGCACACTCGTGTCCGTCCTGAACTCTGTCCGTCCTTCCCATCGCCCCCCTCGCTCCCCAGCTCTTCTTTTCCCCCTGGGCTATGGTGCCTCTCCTCCCAGTCTCCCTGACTTCCCCCTCTCTCTGTCACCACCGCAGCCTCGCCCATCTGCAAGGCTGTGCTGTTTCGAGGGCACTTCTGCCTCGGGACCCTCAGGACCCTCCTCTTGGTCAGTTTGGATGGCACCAGTCACGCCAACGCCGGGACCTTTTCAGGGACAGTCTCAGATAATTTGCCTGCTCGCCACAGGCGGCCATGCCTTTTTCTCACTGCAGGCGTCCCTCTCTGCACTGACAGCTAACGTGGGCAACGGAGACACTTGGGCCCACCAAGCAGCCTGCCCTTCATCTCAAGGAAGCTCCTCCTGCTTCTTTTGGCTCAAAAACCCCCAGGACACACCCACCCATCCTTCGTATGGGAGGCCCTCCCATGAGGCAACCATAAGGCTGGCAGCCTTGCCATGCCCCCCGGGGACTTCCTCACACCTCGATGACCGGCGTCCTATGTGGCCCATGATCCCCCCCTGGAGTGCACCTGCATGAGGTGTGGTTCGGACCCCAAGGACCTGCTGAGAAAGGACACATGTGCTGTCAATGCGCACCTGGTTGGTGTGCCATCCCCTCCCCGGCTGGTACCCACTCAGCGCGACGGACCCAGACAAAGGGAGCACTCAGAGCAAAGTTGGAAGGAAGACCCCGAGAGCCCTTGCATGAAGGTCTGGCGGCGACAGAAGAGAATGCAAAGAGGAAAAGAGACAGAGACGGGAAAGGGAAAGAGGTCGGGCAGAGGAAAGTCCAGCGGGAGCCGGTTTTAGCAGGTTTTAGCAGCGGCGGGCTCCCAGAAAGATGCATTTAGTCCCCGGACTTGAGGTCTGGCCCCTTAGCATGCCTCCCAGTGCGAGTGGGGGAGCTGGCTGGGGCCGGCTTAGAAGCTCTGTGTGCACCCTGGTGGCCAGGGACTGTGGCTCATGGCTACGTAATTTCAGGGCAAGGACATTGTGTGCAGATTCCTTCTCTGAAGGAAAGCTGGGTGGAGCGGGGTGGTGCTGGGGTGCGGAGGGGGGTGGCCCCTGCACACAGCAGCTTGGTGGTAGGCTCCTGGCTCCCTCCACCGCTGGGCTGTTTCAGGGCATAAGCTCGGCGACAGTGACGCGGCTCCGTTGGAGCACCAGACGGTACCCCCAGGGCTTTCCCTGGGTTCCGCTAAGAAGGAGCGTGGGAGGCTTTCGGGCGGCGGGGAGACACGGGATTCAGCCGCTAGATTTCAAAAGCTAGCGTCAGGCGAGGGGTCCCAGAGGGACGGATGTGAAAGGGACGAGCGGGACTGTGACACGAGGGCACCTGCGGGAAGGCCTGTGAGGTGTCTGTGCAGAAAACGTTAGGGGTTGGGAGGCGCGGAGGCCACGGCGGGGGGGCGTCCCGGGCGCCCTTCCTGGCTAGCTCTGGGGCCTGCAGGGGCCTAGGAGGGTGGTGGCCACGCCCACGGCCTATCCCGGGCGAGACCCGGGAGAACCCCGCATCCTCTCGGGGCTCGGAGTCTCTGCTGCTCCCAGGACACATGCGGGTCTCCCCCAGGCACGCCCCGCCCCGCGCCGCTTGGCGCCGGCCCCAACCTCCCCGGGTCCCTGTGCGCATGCGTGCCCCGGGCCCGCGCATTCTGAGAGGCTGCTGCTGCCCACCGCCGAAGCCCGGCGCGAGAGCGAAAGCTGCCGGTCTCGCTTCCGTCGCCTGCCCTCCGCAGCTGCCTGGGTTGAGGGGCACGGCCACATGGAGAGGGAGTCGACGTCCGGGGAAGGCGGGGCTGCCCCAGAATCCGGGACCACCTTGGTCCCAGACGGGGGCGGTGAGGAGGCGGGGGCCCTCAGGGAGACCGGGTCCTGCGGGCACGCGGGGGTGCTTCTGGCCCTGGAGGCTGCCGGGCTGGTGGCCGCGGCTGTGCGGGAAGCTGTGGCCCCGAGTGGCCCAGAGGAGGCCGGCGCGGGGCAGGTGTTGGTGCTTGTGGTGCAGTATATCGTGGCGGAGGTGGAGGTGGTGGCGGTGGAAGACGAGGAGGTGCTGGCGGCGCAAGACGAGGAGGTGCTGGCGGTGCAAGACGAGGAGGTGGCGCAAGCAGAGTGGGTCGAGAAGCCGAAGGAGCTGTCGCAGGCAGAGCCGGTGCCGCGGCCCGACACAGCCGGGGCCGCACTTGCCGCGCTGCAGGTGGTTCAGGAAGCGCTCCGCTCTGTGGATGTCCAAGCCACCAGGGCCTACCTGCGGCTCAAGCGCAGGATGAATCAGAAGCGGAGTGGTCACCTGGCTCGAAGGAGGGCCATCATCCAGGGCATCCCTGGCTTCTGGGCACGCGCCGTATCCTTCCTTCATCGCGCCGGCTGGGTGTTGGCCCCTGGGGAGGACAGTGGGAGCAGGGCAGCAGGGAGCAGAGCCTGAGCCTGAGCCAGGGGTAGAGAACTGCGAAGCTGGGCCGGGCTCCCCCAACCATGGACCCCACCCTTCCAGCAATGGGCACCTGCCAGCAGTAGGCCGCTGGGCCAGCAGGGGGCGCAAAGCCCCGAACCCTGGGCCTACCCTTCTTCTGCGCTGCCTAGGGGGCTGGGGTCCAGCAGTGGGTGGTCCGGGAGGAGGTGGGTGCGGGCAGTGCGCGTTGGCGGGAAAGGCAGAGCCTGAGACCTGTGGAGTCCTCTGTGAGTGGAAGCTCCGGACCAGTGCTTTGGGGCTCAGCACCCCCACACGCCTCTGCGGTCCCGGAACCCGGGTCAACACTCTTGACTCCTAGTGAAGCCCAGCCCACTTGGCTCAGAGCACATGTTGGAAGGAAAGGATTTGGGGGGTAAATGGGGCAGATGGAGAGGCTGCCTGCCTCATTCCGTGTCCTTCAGACGGTGTATGGTTGCCGAGTTCCCGGGAAACCTAGGGTTCTGTGCGGCACTTGCATGCATTGAGAGTCAGTCAGCAGGCTGCCTGATTTCAGCGCTATAAACTGTGCTATAAACAGTGCTATAAACTGTGTCTCCACAGACCCTTCTGAAGCAGGCCGAGGCCGCTGGCCCAGGTGCTCACAGACACGTTTCCTCCCTCCCTGGTTCTCCCTCTCCATGACCCCCACCCACTCGCGCTCGCTCTCTCTCTCTCTCTCTCTCTCTCAACCCTCCCAGCCCTCCTTCTACGTCTGTCGTCAGGGTTTGGGTGTGTCTGTCTCTCTGTCTCCTTCCTCCCGCCCTACCCCTTTCCTCCCTGTGTGGCTGACTCTGCCAGGCCCTTGCTCGGGACCCTGGGTGTGCAGCCATGCTGCAAGCGAGCGGAGCAGCCCCCTTGTGGGCACAGAAGGTCCCTCAAGGGCCCAGGGCCTCAGGTGAGCACACAGGCAAACGGGGCCGTGAGGGGGACCGAGCCCATCCAGACATCCAGAGTGGTGACTGACTGCCTCCTGGCCTCCTGGCCCAGCCGAGCACGGGCACAGGCCACAGAGGACGTAGGCAGGGAGAGCGGGTGGGCTCTTGGCCTTGCCCTCTTGGGCCCCGGGAGCCTCAGCCCTGTTGATCCTCAAAGCCCTGCGATGCCCCACGGCAGAGCATGGGTGACGAAAGGGCAAGCGCTGGGGAGGTAGAGAGGGGGCAGTGCCTGCTGTTTCTGCACAGGCCGCATTCCGTCCCTGGCTCTCAGTCGGGAAGGGCCGGGGCGTTCCTGGTTCTCTTCTTGTCGCCCTTGACGTCGAGGCTCCTTGACCCAAGGCAGATCCTGAATCACCCCCAGTTATCAGCTGTGATATGTGACCAGGACACAGACATGCTCAGCTACATGACCAATTTAGAGGTTAGCCCTGGAGCCTGAGGTCAACGGTGGTGCCTTGGGAGTGGGGTTTGTGCTGGAGTGGGTGCAGTTGAGTTGCTGAGAGTTGCGGTCAGTCAGTCACGCAGAACACCTAGGGTCAACGACCCCTCCCCGTCCCCCTCCTCTTGCTTTCCTGCGGCAGGTGGAGGAACTGGGTCGTCCCAAGTACCGCTGCAGGTTGATGTTTTACTTTGGGAGCAACCCCTACTTCCAGAACGACGTGATCGTTAAGGAGTATCACCTTAGCATCGGCGGTAGGTGTGGGCTGGAGGTTCAGAGGAGCTGGTGGAGGGCTTCCCGGCATGAGGGCCCGGGGGTGGAAAGGGAGGAGTGCGGGGTCCTCGGGGCAGTGCAGGGATTTGGCACAGGAAGGGGGAGAGGTCGTCGGTTGAGAGCGAGAGCTGGCGTGGGTCCTAGGCCTCGGAGAGCCTCCCTTAAGTTTCCTCGTCCCGCAGGATATAGGGAGACTCGTTGCACTCCAGTCCAGTGGTTCTGGGATTATGAACGTGGTGCTGCCAGCCGCAGGCGAGACCCCAGCGGCCTGAACTTCTTCAACTGGTTGTGTGACCCCAGCTGCCCAGGGTCCAACAGGATCGCCGGGGTGAGGCCCCTGCAGCCTTCGTCAGCAGCGCAGATGCTGGAGTCCCGGCTGCTGGGGAACGGGGTCGGGGGCCCTGTGCTCAGCTGACCTTTTGTCCCCTACCAGATCATCATCGAGGACCTGTGGCCCAATCCTTTGCAGTACTACCCGAGGCAGGAAGGCGGCCTATGGGAATGAGCTGAGAGGACGACCTGTCGGTGAGGAGCCAGGAGGGCTGGGTCCAGAGCCCTGTGGGGTGGGGTGCCAGGGGACAGTCAATTTAGTGGCAGGGAAACTGAGGCTCAGAGGAGCTTGGACCCATGGAGCAGGTGGCAGGGTGGGAAGTGAGCCTGGGGGAACTCAGAGCGCACACACAGGGCCGAGGATGGGTCTAGTCCGGCAGGTTCATGCCTGCCATGCTGTCCTTCGGAAAACCCCTGGCCAATCCGGACAAGCAAGGCTCCCCCAGCCCATTTTCCTGAAGTGTCTCCCATGGCTGTCGGCCCCTCTCTGGGTCCTCCTGCCACTCATTCAGTTGCCGATGGCCTGCCTGTCTTTGGGAATCGGGCTCCTTGTCCCAGCCCACTCTTGGACCACGCCTCCCTGACGGCCGTCCACATGCCTGAGCACCGCGTGTCCTCCCACCGCCGTTCACATGTCCTTGGGAATGGTCCCAGGCCATCCCAAGCAGGGTCACGGGGCCCTGGCTGTGGAGGAACCGGGATCCCACGAGGACAAGGCATGCTCACAACATCACGTTCAGTATCCCTGCCATCATACATTTTCACAAAGAGCTAAGACTTTTGTGTGTATTTTCATGTTTCTGTGTGTGTGTGTGTGTGTGTGTGTGTGTCAAGGCATGGCAGCTGTGTGGAAGTGGACATCACAGAGCATCCACGTTGCACCACCAAGAAGAATCTGATGAGGCCTCCACCGTTGAGAGACATGGATGGGCTCGTCTCCGTGGTGCTCAGCGTGCACGGGACAGCCAAAGGGACTAGGATCAGCAGGGGCAGTGCTAGAGAGGATCCTGCCCCTAGCTGCTGGGTCAGGGAGAAGGGCCATAAACAAGTTACAAAGCACCTTGTGTCCACGAGTGGTTTTATATTGGGTGCACAGGAAATGGCAAGGAGGCAATAAGCCTGGTGGGACCCTCCAGCCCCCATCCTGTTGGATTGCATGGGTGAGGGTGATGGAGAGCAAGGGGGCAGGGCGCAGCCGTTCTTGACCTGCGGAGAGAACCCCACCCTTCCAAGCAGGATCTGGCAGAGGATGGGGAGAGGCGGGGCTCTCTTGGGAAGTTTTGTTCTGTAGAGCAGGGCACACAGGAGGGGTAAGGTTCTCGCGAGCGGGGCCCTGGGGTCCCCTGGGCTCCTCGTACCACCCTATTCACATGGCTTGGAGAGCTTTTTCTGTTGCCCTTCAACCTGGAACTGTGCCCTGCATTGCTGAGTTGCAATGGCATGCGTGCTCTTGGTCAGTTCCAGCGCAAAACCGAGGGTCGTGGGAGGACCAAAGATGAGGCGGTCGCTCACGGTCCCTCCCTGTGGCAACAGATCCTCCTGCAGCGCAGGGGACAGTTCCACGGATGTGTGATGAAACGCAGGTGTGCTCCATGGGATGGGGGACATCCTGAGTGTTTATGTGTGAGGGATCCGCTGAGGGCAGGTCTGCGCCTGCACACGGACGTGTGTGTGTGTCTGTGTATGTGTGAAGGGGCAATGGGGAATGGCCCTATGCCCTCGACCATGTGTCTGCATTGTGTGCCTCCTCTTCAGTATTCAACCTGTAGTGCATGTGTGTGTGTCTGTGTCTCTCTGGGGCCTCCTTTGTACAAGGGCTGGAGAGCTATGGTGTGTGTTGTGGGTGTATGTTTCCATGTGCAGTTCTGTGTCCAGTGTTTGGGCTGAGGGTGCATGCATGAGTCCGTGAGAGAGATAGGATGTGTGCTGGGAATGCATGTGGGTTTGCATGGGCTTTTGTGCGTGTGTGTGCACGTGTGGGTGTGCTTGAGCGGTTGAGTGTGCATTTCTATGTCAGGGAGGTCGTGTGTTTTCCTCGCATGTGTCTGCATCCTCAGGGAGTGTGCGTTGGAGTATGTGTTTTAGACAGGTGAGAATGCCCGTGTGTCCAATTCTGTGGATGTTTATGGATTGCAGGGGACCAGGGGCAGACTTCTTTTTTGAGCAGGGTCAACTGTGTACGCCGATGCCGGAGACCTTGGATGTGTCGTCGTGTGTGCGTGTGCTTGCAAGCATAGCTGTATGTGGGGGAGGGCAGGGATGCATGCTCCGTGTGTGTGTTTTGTGTATGTGCGTAGAGCTCGTTGTGATTGTATAAGTGTGTCAGTGTGTGTGTGTGTGTATGAGAGATTGAGAGAGTGGCTACGTGTGTGTTCTTTATGACACAGATGATGGGTTTTGTTTACATGCTTCTGTAGCCTTAGGGCTATGAGCGTGTGTGCATGCTCCGATGTGTCACGATATTATGCCTGTGGGCTCGAGGCCATAGAGGTGGTGGGGTACGCATGTTAGTATTTTTGGGCACACACGTGTATGGTCTTTATGGTGAGGCCAAATGCGTATGCCTGTGCTAGAGACCTTGTGGCAACTGGGTGTGTCCCGAGTGTTTTTGCAAGCGCCTATGTGTCTCCATGCAAGGGATGGTGAGCAGGCCTCAGATCCATATGCAGGAGTGTGTATGAAGTGTGCACAGTGGGTTCGCAAACCGCTCGCCTGTCTGCGTGTGTGTGTGTGTGTGTGTGTGTGTGTGTGTGCTGGCTTGTGTACACGTGCGTTCTTTGAGGATGCAGAACAAGGGTTTGCTTACATTCTTCCCTTTCCTCAAGGGTAAGTTTGTGTGACTGTGCGTGCTCCGATGTGCTGGGGTCAGTTGTGTATGCCTGTTTGCCAGATGCTTTGGATGTTTCTCTTGTGTGTGTGTGACTACGAGTGTCCCAGGTCACACCTGGGAACATCATCTTAAGTTGGGACCAAATGTCTATGACTCTGCCAGAGACGTTCTGTGACAGCTCTATGATGTGTGTGTGTGTGTGTGTGTGTGTGTGTGTGTGTGCTTACGAGCACCTGTGTGCCTGCATGCATGTCTGGTGTACATGCCTGAGTTCCAGAGATTCATGTGTGTATTTAGTGTGTTCGGTGCGTTTGCGTGAGCACGTGTGTCTGTGTGTGTCTGTGTGTTTGAATGGAGCCCAATGGGGTGTGTTTCTATTTTCACTCTGTGTGTGTGTGTGTGTGTGTGTGTGCGCGTATGTGTGCATGTGTGTGTGTGTCTGTGTGTACATGTGGCATCTCCTTTCTTTTGTTTCAGGGACCAGGTGTGGGAATGCAGAGCCCCCTTCTGAGTGCCTGAGTGCCCGTGTGTCCGTGTGTCTGTGTCTGCGTATCTGTCCCACCCAGGGAGGTTCACGCTGCTGAGATGCATATGAGGAAGCATCGCCCTTGACCAGAAGCCGTGAAAACTTCCCACGGAGCCTGGTGCCGGGGTGAAAGACAAGGTCGACGGAGGCCCCCGCGGAAAACCACTGAAATGTAGAAGACCGATGTCACCCGTGTTCCTGTAGGTTCCTGTGTGGAGGCTCACGAATGAGCTCCTTCCCGGAAAGGAGCAGGTGGTGTGCCTGAGCTCCTGGTATAAGGTTGTTGCTTACGATGCTGCCTTGGAATCCCCATTCTGAGGAAGGCATGGGCCCTCATGCTTGCCCAGAGGTCTAGGACACATAAGCTCTGGGACAGCATCCCAGCGGGGGGAGGTCCTTCCCGTGCGGATGGTGGTGCTGGGCAGCGGGAGGAGATGAACAACAGGCCAGCTATCAGGCCTCATGTCTTCCCTGGGGTAAAGACAGAGGTCAAGGCTAGGGAAGGATGAGCCAGCGCCAAACATGGCCAGTGTCTGGGTTTGGGGGATGGCCATGCCAGTCCTCCAGAGGGCTCCCTGCGGATGTCCTCAGGCACATCCACTGCACACAGCATGGCTGGGCCTGTAGTTTCATTTTCCATTGGACCCAGTGCCTGTGTTCGCTACCGGTCTGGCAAGGGGCCTGTCTCTTGCTGACACGGTCATCCTCTCCGGCACAGAAACAATGCTGTGGAGTGGAGGCCAGGCCTGTGCCGTCACGTCTCGGATGTCGCATCCATGCCTGGGCCCATATCAGCGCAGCTGGGCCTGCATAATGGCCTTTGGCCCTGTGAGTCTCTGCTTTGCCACAGATGCGGGGCCGTTGGCCCGACTTGAGTTTGTATGAATTTCTGGGCCCCGTGTTCTTCAACGTGGAGTGAGATGAGGCCGGGGCTGTCTCAGTAGTCTTCGAGGAGTCCTTGGCTGCCAGCGCCGTAAGCCATGTGGTGACGCATCCTTGGGAACAGAGGAACAGCCCCGCTCTTACTGCCGGCCAGCGAGGGGGAGGGATCTCCGGGGCCACGCCTAGGTCATCAGGTCCCTCATCTCTCTCACTCGTCCCACTTTCAAATGCTCTGTGGCTACGGGACGAAAAGGTCAGTCTCTCGCACGGAGCGTAGGCAGGGGCAGCTTTGTAAAGGCTGCCCGTTGTGCCGTCGTCTACATCGTCCTAGATGGCTGTGAAGACTCCTTACTGACCAGGGCCGCCTGGCGCCCACCATTGCTAGACCCGGTTCCTGTGTAAGCCCCTGTCTGTTTCCACCCTCTCCTCCGCCGCCGTGACTTCCTGTTTGGCTGTCTGACCGGTGTTTTCAGGGAACACGATTGCTGACCTCTTTGACACCACTGGATGGAGCTCTGCTCAGCGGACCTTTGGCTTCCGCAATCGGGTGTGTGTTGGGGGGGTCCCTTCTGCATAGGCGGTATGTCTTTCGGGCCAGTACGCCTTGCACCCTCTGTACGACCAAAGCCTCCCTCTGTGCCTCCGGCCTTCCTCGCTCCGTCGCCGTGTCTCCCTCCCCACACCTGCACACTCGTGTCCGTCCTGAACTCTGTCCGTCCTTCCCATCGCCCCCCTCGCTCCCCAGCTCTTCTTTTCCCCCTGGGCTATGGTGCCTCTCCTCCCAGTCTCCCTGACTTCCCCCTCTCTCTGTCACCACCGCAGCCTCGCCCATCTGCAAGGCTGTGCTGTTTCGAGGGCACTTCTGCCTCGGGACCCTCAGGACCCTCCTCTTGGTCAGTTTGGATGGCACCAGTCACGCCAACGCCGGGACCTTTTCAGGGACAGTCTCAGATAATTTGCCTGCTCGCCACAGGCGGCCATGCCTTTTTCTCACTGCAGGCGTCCCTCTCTGCACTGACAGCTAACGTGGGCAACGGAGACACTTGGGCCCACCAAGCAGCCTGCCCTTCATCTCAAGGAAGCTCCTCCTGCTTCTTTTGGCTCAAAAACCCCCAGGACACACCCACCCATCCTTCGTATGGGAGGCCCTCCCATGAGGCAACCATAAGGCTGGCAGCCTTGCCATGCCCCCCGGGGACTTCCTCACACCTCGATGACCGGCGTCCTATGTGGCCCATGATCCCCCCCTGGAGTGCACCTGCATGAGGTGTGGTTCGGACCCCAAGGACCTGCTGAGAAAGGACACATGTGCTGTCAATGCGCACCTGGTTGGTGTGCCATCCCCTCCCCGGCTGGTACCCACTCAGCGCGACGGACCCAGACAAAGGGAGCACTCAGAGCAAAGTTGGAAGGAAGACCCCGAGAGCCCTTGCATGAAGGTCTGGCGGCGACAGAAGAGAATGCAAAGAGGAAAAGAGACAGAGACGGGAAAGGGAAAGAGGTCGGGCAGAGGAAAGTCCAGCGGGAGCCGGTTTTAGCAGGTTTTAGCAGCGGCGGGCTCCCAGAAAGATGCATTTAGTCCCCGGACTTGAGGTCTGGCCCCTTAGCATGCCTCCCAGTGCGAGTGGGGGAGCTGGCTGGGGCCGGCTTAGAAGCTCTGTGTGCACCCTGGTGGCCAGGGACTGTGGCTCATGGCTACGTAATTTCAGGGCAAGGACATTGTGTGCAGATTCCTTCTCTGAAGGAAAGCTGGGTGGAGCGGGGTGGTGCTGGGGTGCGGAGGGGGGTGGCCCCTGCACACAGCAGCTTGGTGGTAGGCTCCTGGCTCCCTCCACCGCTGGGCTGTTTCAGGGCATAAGCTCGGCGACAGTGACGCGGCTCCGTTGGAGCACCAGACGGTACCCCCAGGGCTTTCCCTGGGTTCCGCTAAGAAGGAGCGTGGGAGGCTTTCGGGCGGCGGGGAGACACGGGATTCAGCCGCTAGATTTCAAAAGCTAGCGTCAGGCGAGGGGTCCCAGAGGGACGGATGTGAAAGGGACGAGCGGGACTGTGACACGAGGGCACCTGCGGGAAGGCCTGTGAGGTGTCTGTGCAGAAAACGTTAGGGGTTGGGAGGCGCGGAGGCCACGGCGGGGGGGCGTCCCGGGCGCCCTTCCTGGCTAGCTCTGGGGCCTGCAGGGGCCTAGGAGGGTGGTGGCCACGCCCACGGCCTATCCCGGGCGAGACCCGGGAGAACCCCGCATCCTCTCGGGGCTCGGAGTCTCTGCTGCTCCCAGGACGCATGCGGGTCTCCCCCAGGCACGCCCCGCCCCGCGCCGCTTGGCGCCGGCCCCAACCTCCCCGGGTCCCTGTGCGCATGCGTGCCCCGGGCCCGCGCATTCTGAGAGGCTGCTGCTGCCCACCGCCGAAGCCCGGCGCGAGAGCGAAAGCTGCCGGTCTCGCTTCCGTCGCCTGCCCTCCGCAGCTGCCTGGGTTGAGGGGCACGGCCACATGGAGAGGGAGTCGACGTCCGGGGAAGGCGGGGCTGCCCCAGAATCCGGGACCACCTTGGTCCCAGACGGGGGCGGTGAGGAGGCGGGGGCCCTCAGGGAGACCGGGTCCTGCGGGCACGCGGGGGTGCTTCTGGCCCTGGAGGCTGCCGGGCTGGTGGCCGCGGCTGTGCGGGAAGCTGTGGCCCCGAGTGGCCCAGAGGAGGCCGGCGCGGGGCAGGTGTTGGTGCTTGTGGTGCAGTATATCGTGGCGGAGGTGGAGGTGGTGGCGGTGGAAGACGAGGAGGTGCTGGCGGCGCAAGACGAGGAGGTGCTGGCGGTGCAAGACGAGGAGGTGGCGCAAGCAGAGTGGGTCGAGAAGCCGAAGGAGCTGTCGCAGGCAGAGCCGGTGCCGCGGCCCGACACAGCCGGGGCCGCACTTGCCGCGCTGCAGGTGGTTCAGGAAGCGCTCCGCTCTGTGGATGTCCAAGCCACCAGGGCCTACCTGCGGCTCAAGCGCAGGATGAATCAGAAGCGGAGTGGTCACCTGGCTCGAAGGAGGGCCATCATCCAGGGCATCCCTGGCTTCTGGGCACGCGCCGTATCCTTCCTTCATCGCGCCGGCTGGGTGTTGGCCCCTGGGGAGGACAGTGGGAGCAGGGCAGCAGGGAGCAGAGCCTGAGCCTGAGCCAGGGGTAGAGAACTGCGAAGCTGGGCCGGGCTCCCCCAACCATGGACCCCACCCTTCCAGCAATGGGCACCTGCCAGCAGTAGGCCGCTGGGCCAGCAGGGGGCGCAAAGCCCCGAACCCTGGGCCTACCCTTCTTCTGCGCTGCCTAGGGGGCTGGGGTCCAGCAGTGGGTGGTCCGGGAGGAGGTGGGTGCGGGCAGTGCGCGTTGGCGGGAAAGGCAGAGCCTGAGACCTGTGGAGTCCTCTGTGAGTGGAAGCTCCGGACCAGTGCTTTGGGGCTCAGCACCCCCACACGCCTCTGCGGTCCCGGAACCCGGGTCAACACTCTTGACTCCTAGTGAAGCCCAGCCCACTTGGCTCAGAGCACATGTTGGAAGGAAAGGATTTGGGGGGTAAATGGGGCAGATGGAGAGGCTGCCTGCCTCATTCCGTGTCCTTCAGACGGTGTATGGTTGCCGAGTTCCCGGGAAACCTAGGGTTCTGTGCGGCACTTGCATGCATTGAGAGTCAGTCAGCAGGCTGCCTGATTTCAGCGCTATAAACTGTGCTATAAACAGTGCTATAAACTGTGTCTCCACAGACCCTTCTGAAGCAGGCCGAGGCCGCTGGCCCAGGTGCTCACAGACACGTTTCCTCCCTCCCTGGTTCTCCCTCTCCATGACCCCCACCCACTCGCGCTCGCTCTCTCTCTCTCTCTCTCTCTCTCAACCCTCCCAGCCCTCCTTCTACGTCTGTCGTCAGGGTTTGGGTGTGTCTGTCTCTCTGTCTCCTTCCTCCCGCCCTACCCCTTTCCTCCCTGTGTGGCTGACTCTGCCAGGCCCTTGCTCGGGACCCTGGGTGTGCAGCCATGCTGCAAGCGAGCGGAGCAGCCCCCTTGTGGGCACAGAAGGTCCCTCAAGGGCCCAGGGCCTCAGGTGAGCACACAGGCAAACGGGGCCGTGAGGGGGACCGAGCCCATCCAGACATCCAGAGTGGTGACTGACTGCCTCCTGGCCTCCTGGCCCAGCCGAGCACGGGCACAGGCCACAGAGGACGTAGGCAGGGAGAGCGGGTGGGCTCTTGGCCTTGCCCTCTTGGGCCCCGGGAGCCTCAGCCCTGTTGATCCTCAAAGCCCTGCGATGCCCCACGGCAGAGCATGGGTGACGAAAGGGCAAGCGCTGGGGAGGTAGAGAGGGGGCAGTGCCTGCTTTTTCTGCACAGGCCGCATTCCGTCCCTGGCTCTCAGTCGGGAAGGGCCGGGGCGTTCCTGGTTCTCTTCTTGTCGCCCTTGACGTCGAGGCTCCTTGACCCAAGGCAGATCCTGAATCACCCCCAGTTATCAGCTGTGATATGTGACCAGGACACAGACATGCTCAGCTACATGACCAATTTAGAGGTTAGCCCTGGAGCCTGAGGTCAACGGTGGTGCCTTGGGAGTGGGGTTTGTGCTGGAGTGGGTGCAGTTGAGTTGCTGAGAGTTGCGGTCAGTCAGTCACGCAGAACACCTAGGGTCAACGACCCCTCCCCGTCCCCCTCCTCTTGCTTTCCTGCGGCAGGTGGAGGAACTGGGTCGTCCCAAGTACCGCTGCAGGTTGATGTTTTACTTTGGGAGCAACCCCTACTTCCAGAACGACGTGATCGTTAAGGAGTATCACCTTAGCATCGGCGGTAGGTGTGGGCTGGAGGTTCAGAGGAGCTGGTGGAGGGCTTCCCGGCATGAGGGCCCGGGGGTGGAAAGGGAGGAGTGCGGGGTCCTCGGGGCAGTGCAGGGATTTGGCACAGGAAGGGGGAGAGGTCGTCGGTTGAGAGCGAGAGCTGGCGTGGGTCCTAGGCCTCGGAGAGCCTCCCTTAAGTTTCCTCGTCCCGCAGGATATAGGGAGACTCGTTGCACTCCAGTCCAGTGGTTCTGGGATTATGAACGTGGTGCTGCCAGCCGCAGGCGAGACCCCAGCGGCCTGAACTTCTTCAACTGGTTGTGTGACCCCAGCTGCCCAGGGTCCAACAGGATCGCCGGGGTGAGGCCCCTGCAGCCTTCGTCAGCAGCGCAGATGCTGGAGTCCCGGCTGCTGGGGAACGGGGTCGGGGGCCCTGTGCTCAGCTGACCTTTTGTCCCCTACCAGATCATCATCGAGGACCTGTGGCCCAATCCTTTGCAGTACTACCCGAGGCAGGAAGGCGGCCTATGGGAATGAGCTGAGAGGACGACCTGTCGGTGAGGAGCCAGGAGGGCTGGGTCCAGAGCCCTGTGGGGTGGGGTGCCAGGGGACAGTCAATTTAGTGGCAGGGAAACTGAGGCTCAGAGGAGCTTGGACCCATGGAGCAGGTGGCAGGGTGGGAAGTGAGCCTGGGGGAACTCAGAGCGCACACACAGGGCCGAGGATGGGTCTAGTCCGGCAGGTTCATGCCTGCCATGCTGTCCTTCGGAAAACCCCTGGCCAATCCGGACAAGCAAGGCTCCCCCAGCCCATTTTCCTGAAGTGTCTCCCATGGCTGTCGGCCCCTCTCTGGGTCCTCCTGCCACTCATTCAGTTGCCGATGGCCTGCCTGTCTTTGGGAATCGGGCTCCTTGTCCCAGCCCACTCTTGGACCACGCCTCCCTGACGGCCGTCCACATGCCTGAGCACCGCGTGTCCTCCCACCGCCGTTCACATGTCCTTGGGAATGGTCCCAGGCCATCCCAAGCAGGGTCACGGGGCCCTGGCTGTGGAGGAACCGGGATCCCACGAGGACAAGGCATGCTCACAACATCACGTTCAGTATCCCTGCCATCATACATTTTCACAAAGAGCTAAGACTTTTGTGTGTATTTTCATGTTTCTGTGTGTGTGTGTGTGTGTGTGTGTGTGTCAAGGCATGGCAGCTGTGTGGAAGTGGACATCACAGAGCATCCACGTTGCACCACCAAGAAGAATCTGATGAGGCCTCCACCGTTGAGAGACATGGATGGGCTCGTCTCCGTGGTGCTCAGCGTGCACGGGACAGCCAAAGGGACTAGGATCAGCAGGGGCAGTGCTAGAGAGGATCCTGCCCCTAGCTGCTGGGTCAGGGAGAAGGGCCATAAACAAGTTACAAAGCACCTTGTGTCCACGAGTGGTTTTATATTGGGTGCACAGGAAATGGCAAGGAGGCAATAAGCCTGGTGGGACCCTCCAGCCCCCATCCTGTTGGATTGCATGGGTGAGGGTGATGGAGAGCAAGGGGGCAGGGCGCAGCCGTTCTTGACCTGCGGAGAGAACCCCACCCTTCCAAGCAGGATCTGGCAGAGGATGGGGAGAGGCGGGGCTCTCTTGGGAAGTTTTGTTCTGTAGAGCAGGGCACACAGGAGGGGTAAGGTTCTCGCGAGCGGGGCCCTGGGGTCCCCTGGGCTCCTCGTACCACCCTATTCACATGGCTTGGAGAGCTTTTTCTGTTGCCCTTCAACCTGGAACTGTGCCCTGCATTGCTGAGTTGCAATGGCATGCGTGCTCTTGGTCAGTTCCAGCGCAAAACCGAGGGTCGTGGGAGGACCAAAGATGAGGCGGTCGCTCACGGTCCCTCCCTGTGGCAACAGATCCTCCTGCAGCGCAGGGGACAGTTCCACGGATGTGTGATGAAACGCAGGTGTGCTCCATGGGATGGGGGACATCCTGAGTGTTTATGTGTGAGGGATCCGCTGAGGGCAGGTCTGCGCCTGCACACGGACGTGTGTGTGTGTCTGTGTATGTGTGAAGGGGCAATGGGGAATGGCCCTATGCCCTCGACCATGTGTCTGCATTGTGTGCCTCCTCTTCAGTATTCAACCTGTAGTGCATGTGTGTGTGTCTGTGTCTCTCTGGGGCCTCCTTTGTACAAGGGCTGGAGAGCTATGGTGTGTGTTGTGGGTGTATGTTTCCATGTGCAGTTCTGTGTCCAGTGTTTGGGCTGAGGGTGCATGCATGAGTCCGTGAGAGAGATAGGATGTGTGCTGGGAATGCATGTGGGTTTGCATGGGCTTTTGTGCGTGTGTGTGCACGTGTGGGTGTGCTTGAGCGGTTGAGTGTGCATTTCTATGTCAGGGAGGTCGTGTGTTTTCCTCGCATGTGTCTGCATCCTCAGGGAGTGTGCGTTGGAGTATGTGTTTTAGACAGGTGAGAATGCCCGTGTGTCCAATTCTGTGGATGTTTATGGATTGCAGGGGACCAGGGGCAGACTTCTTTTTTGAGCAGGGTCAACTGTGTACGCCGATGCCGGAGACCTTGGATGTGTCGTCGTGTGTGCGTGTGCTTGCAAGCATAGCTGTATGTGGGGGAGGGCAGGGATGCATGCTCCGTGTGTGTGTTTTGTGTATGTGCGTAGAGCTCGTTGTGATTGTATAAGTGTGTCAGTGTGTGTGTGTGTGTATGAGAGATTGAGAGAGTGGCTACGTGTGTGTTCTTTATGACACAGATGATGGGTTTTGTTTACATGCTTCTGTAGCCTTAGGGCTATGAGCGTGTGTGCATGCTCCGATGTGTCACGATATTATGCCTGTGGGCTCGAGGCCATAGAGGTGGTGGGGTACGCATGTTAGTATTTTTGGGCACACACGTGTATGGTCTTTATGGTGAGGCCAAATGCGTATGCCTGTGCTAGAGACCTTGTGGCAACTGGGTGTGTCCCGAGTGTTTTTGCAAGCGCCTATGTGTCTCCATGCAAGGGATGGTGAGCAGGCCTCAGATCCATATGCAGGAGTGTGTATGAAGTGTGCACAGTGGGTTCGCAAACCGCTCGCCTGTCTGCGTGTGTGTGTGTGTGTGTGTGTGTGTGCTGGCTTGTGTACACGTGCGTTCTTTGAGGATGCAGAACAAGGGTTTGCTTACATTCTTCCCTTTCCTCAAGGGTAAGTTTGTGTGACTGTGCGTGCTCCGATGTGCTGGGGTCAGTTGTGTATGCCTGTTTGCCAGATGCTTTGGATGTTTCTCTTGTGTGTGTGTGACTACGAGTGTCCCAGGTCACACCTGGGAACATCATCTTAAGTTGGGACCAAATGTCTATGACTCTGCCAGAGACGTTCTGTGACAGCTCTATGATGTGTGTGTGTGTGTGTGTGTGTGCTTACGAGCACCTGTGTGCCTGCATGCATGTCTGGTGTACATGCCTGAGTTCCAGAGATTCATGTGTGTATTTAGTGTGTTCGGTGCGTTTGCGTGAGCACGTGTGTCTGTGTGTGTCTGTGTGTTTGAATGGAGCCCAATGGGGTGTGTTTCTATTTTCACTCTGTGTGTGTGTGTGTGTGTGTGTGTGCGCGTATGTGTGCATGTGTGTGTGTGTCTGTGTGTACATGTGGCATCTCCTTTCTTTTGTTTCAGGGACCAGGTGTGGGAATGCAGAGCCCCCTTCTGAGTGCCTGAGTGCCCGTGTGTCCGTGTGTCTGTGTCTGCGTATCTGTCCCACCCAGGGAGGTTCACGCTGCTGAGATGCATATGAGGAAGCATCGCCCTTGACCAGAAGCCGTGAAAACTTCCCACGGAGCCTGGTGCCGGGGTGAAAGACAAGGTCGACGGAGGCCCCCGCGGAAAACCACTGAAATGTAGAAGACCGATGTCACCCGTGTTCCTGTAGGTTCCTGTGTGGAGGCTCACGAATGAGCTCCTTCCCGGAAAGGAGCAGGTGGTGTGCCTGAGCTCCTGGTATAAGGTTGTTGCTTACGATGCTGCCTTGGAATCCCCATTCTGAGGAAGGCATGGGCCCTCATGCTTGCCCAGAGGTCTAGGACACATAAGCTCTGGGACAGCATCCCAGCGGGGGGAGGTCCTTCCCGTGCGGATGGTGGTGCTGGGCAGCGGGAGGAGATGAACAACAGGCCAGCTATCAGGCCTCATGTCTTCCCTGGGGTAAAGACAGAGGTCAAGGCTAGGGAAGGATGAGCCAGCGCCAAACATGGCCAGTGTCTGGGTTTGGGGGATGGCCATGCCAGTCCTCCAGAGGGCTCCCTGCGGATGTCCTCAGGCACATCCACTGCACACAGCATGGCTGGGCCTGTAGTTTCATTTTCCATTGGACCCAGTGCCTGTGTTCGCTACCGGTCTGGCAAGGGGCCTGTCTCTTGCTGACACGGTCATCCTCTCCGGCACAGAAACAATGCTGTGGAGTGGAGGCCAGGCCTGTGCCGTCACGTCTCGGATGTCGCATCCATGCCTGGGCCCATATCAGCGCAGCTGGGCCTGCATAATGGCCTTTGGCCCTGTGAGTCTCTGCTTTGCCACAGATGCGGGGCCGTTGGCCCGACTTGAGTTTGTATGAATTTCTGGGCCCCGTGTTCTTCAACGTGGAGTGAGATGAGGCCGGGGCTGTCTCAGTAGTCTTCGAGGAGTCCTTGGCTGCCAGCGCCGTAAGCCATGTGGTGACGCATCCTTGGGAACAGAGGAACAGCCCCGCTCTTACTGCCGGCCAGCGAGGGGGAGGGATCTCCGGGGCCACGCCTAGGTCATCAGGTCCCTCATCTCTCTCACTCGTCCCACTTTCAAATGCTCTGTGGCTACGGGACAAAAAGGTCAGTCTCTCGCACGGAGCGTAGGCAGGGGCAGCTTTGTAAAGGCTGCCCGTTGTGCCGTCGTCTACATCGTCCTAGATGGCTGTGAAGACTCCTTACTGACCAGGGCCGCCTGGCGCCCACCATTGCTAGACCCGGTTCCTGTGTAAGCCCCTGTCTGTTTCCACCCTCTCCTCCGCCGCCGTGACTTCCTGTTTGGCTGTCTGACCGGTGTTTTCAGGGAACACGATTGCTGACCTCTTTGACACCACTGGATGGAGCTCTGCTCAGCGGACCTTTGGCTTCCGCAATCGGGTGTGTGTTGGGGGGGTCCCTTCTGCATAGGCGGTATGTCTTTCGGGCCAGTACGCCTTGCACCCTCTGTACGACCAAAGCCTCCCTCTGTGCCTCCGGCCTTCCTCGCTCCGTCGCCGTGTCTCCCTCCCCACACCTGCACACTCGTGTCCGTCCTGAACTCTGTCCGTCCTTCCCATCGCCCCCCTCGCTCCCCAGCTCTTCTTTTCCCCCTGGGCTATGGTGCCTCTCCTCCCAGTCTCCCTGACTTCCCCCTCTCTCTGTCACCACCGCAGCCTCGCCCATCTGCAAGGCTGTGCTGTTTCGAGGGCACTTCTGCCTCGGGACCCTCAGGACCCTCCTCTTGGTCAGTTTGGATGGCACCAGTCACGCCAACGCCGGGACCTTTTCAGGGACAGTCTCAGATAATTTGCCTGCTCGCCACAGGCGGCCATGCCTTTTTCTCACTGCAGGCGTCCCTCTCTGCACTGACAGCTAACGTGGGCAACGGAGACACTTGGGCCCACCAAGCAGCCTGCCCTTCATCTCAAGGAAGCTCCTCCTGCTTCTTTTGGCTCAAAAACCCCCAGGACACACCCACCCATCCTTCGTATGGGAGGCCCTCCCATGAGGCAACCGTAAGGCTGGCAGCCTTGCCATGCCCCGCGGGGACTTCCTCACACCTCGATGACCGGCGTCCTATGTGGCCCATGATCCCCCCCTGGAGTGCACCTGCATGAGGTGTGGTTCGGACCCCAAGGACCTGCTGAGAAAGGACACATGTGCTGTCTATGCACACCTGGTTGGTGTGCCATCCCCTCCCCGGCTGGTACCCACTCAGCGCGACGGACCCAGACAAAGGGAGCACTCAGAGCAAAGTTGGAAGGAAGACCCCGAGAGCCCTTGCATGAAGGTCTGGCGGCGACAGAAGAGAATGCAAAGAGGAAAAGAGACAGAGACGGGAAAGGGAAAGAGGTCGGGCAGAGGAAAGTCCAGCGGGAGCCGGTTTTGGCTGGTTTTAGCAGCGGCGGGCTCCCAGAAAGATGCATTTAGTCCCCGGACTTGAGGTCTGGCCCCTTAGCATGCCTCCCAGTGCCAGTGGGGGAGCTGGCTGGGGCCGGCTTAGAAGCTCTGTGTGCACCCTGGTGGCCAGGGACTGTGGCTCATGGCTACGTACTTTCAGGGCAAGGACATTGTGTGCAGATTCCTTCTCTGAAGGAAAGCTGGGTGGAGCGGGGTGGTGCTGGGGTGCGGAGGGGGGTGGCCCCTGCACACAGCAGCTTGGTGGTAGGCTCCTGGCTCCCTCCACCGCTGGGCTGTTTCAGGGCATAAGCTCGGCGACAGTGACGCGGCTCCGTTGGAGCACCAGACGGTACCCCCAGGGCTTTCCCCGGGTTCCGCTAAGAAGGAGCGTGGGAGGCTTTCGGGCGGCGGGGAGACACGGGATTCAGCCGCTAGATTTCAAAAGCTAGCGTCAGGCGAGGGGTCCCAGAGGGACGGATGTGAAAGGGACGAGCGGGACTGTGACACGAGGGCACCTGCGGGAAGGCCTGCGAGGTGTCTGTGCAGAAAACGTTAGGGGTTGGGAGGCGCGGAGGCCACGGCGGGGGGGCGTCCCAGGCGCCCTTCCTGGCTAGCTCTGGGGCCTGCAGGGGCCTAGGAGGGTGGTGGCCACGCCCACGGCCTATCCCGGGCGAGACCCGGGAGAACCCCGCATCCTCTCGGGGCTCGGAGTCTCTGCTGCTCCCAGGACGCATGCGGGTCTCCCCCAGGCACGCCCCGCCCCGCGCCGCTTGGCGCCGGCCCCAACCTCCCCGGGTCCCTGTGCGCATGCGTGCCCCGGGCCCGCGCATTCTGAGAGGCTGCTGCTGCCCACCGCCGAAGCCCGGCGCGAGAGCGGAAGCTGCCGGTCTCGCTTCCGTCGCCTGCCCTCCTCAGCTGCCTGGGTTGAGGGGCACGGCCACATGGAGAGGGAGTCGACGTCCGGGGAAGGCGGGGCTGCCCCAGAATCCGGGACCACCTTGGTCCCAGACGGGGGCGGTGAGGAGGCGGGGGCCCTCAGGGAGACCGGGTCCTGCGGGCACGCGGGGGCGCTTCTGGCCCTGGAGGCTGCCGGGCTGGTGGCCGCGGCTGTGCGGGAAGCTGTGGCCCCGAGTGGCCCAGAGGAGGCCGGCGCGGGGCAGGTGTTGGTGCTTGTGGTGCAGGATATCGTGGCGGAGGTGGAGGTGGTGGCGGTGGAAGACGAGGAGGTGCTGGCGGCGCAAGACGAGGAGGTGCTGGCGGCGCAAGACGAGGAGGTGCTGGCGGTGCAAGACGAGGAGGTGGCGCAAGCAGAGTGGGTCGAGAAGCCGAAGGAGCTGTCGCAGGCAGAGCCGGTGCTGCGGCCCGACACAGCCGGGGCCGCACTTGCCGCGCTGCAGGTGGTTCAGGAAGCGCTCCGCTCTGTGGATGTCCAAGCCACCAGGGCCTACCTGCGGCTCAAGCGCAGGATGAATCAGAAGCGGAGTGGTCACCTGGCTCGAAGGACGGCCATCATCCAGGGCATCCCTGGCTTCTGGGCACGCGCCGTATCCTTCCTTCATCGCGCCGGCTGGGTGTTGGCCCCTGGGGAGGACAGTGGGAGCAGGGCAGCAGGGAGCAGAGCCTGAGCCTGAGCCAGGGGTAGAGAACTGCGAAGCTGGGCCGGGCTCCCCCAACCATGGACCCCACCCTTCCAGCAATGGGCACCTGCCAGCAGTAGGCCGCTGGGCCAGCAGGGGGCGCAAAGCCCCGAACCCTGGGCCTACCCTTCTTCTGCGCTGCCTAGGGGGCTGGGGTCCAGCAGTGGGTGGTCCGGGAGGAGGTGGGTGCGGGCAGTGCGCGTTGGCGGGAAAGGCAGAGCCTGAGACCTGTGGAGTCCTCTGTGAGTGGAAGCTCCGGACCAGTGCTTTGGGGCTCAGCACCCCCACACGCCTCTGCGGTCCCGGAACCCGGGTCAACACTCTTGACTCCTAGTGAAGCCCAGCCCACTTGGCTCAGAGCACATGTTGGAAGGAAAGGATTTGGGGGGTAAATGGGGCAGATGGAGAGGCTGCCTGCCTCATTCCGTGTCCTTCAGACGGTGTATGGTTGCCGAGTTCCCGGGAAACCTAGGGTTCTGTGCGGCACTTGCATGCATTGAGAGTCAGTCAGCAGGCTGCCTGATTTCAGCGCTATAAACTGTGCTATAAACTGTGCTATAAACTGTGCTATAAACTGTGTCTCCACAGACCCTTCTGAAGCAGTCCGAGGCCGCTGGCCCAGGTGCTCACAGACACGTTTCCTCCCTCCCTGGTTCTCCCTCTCCATGACCCCCACCCACTCGCGCTCGCTCTCTCTCTCTCTCTCTCTCTCTCTCAACCCTCCCAGCCCTCCTTCTACGTCTGTCGTCAGGGTTTGGGTGTGTCTGTCTCTCTGTCTCCTTCCTCCCGCCCTACCCCTTTCCTCCCTGTGTGGCTGACTCTGCCAGGCCCTTGCTCGGGACCCTGGGTGTGCAGCCATGCTGCAAGCGAGCGGAGCAGCCCCCTTGTGGGCACAGAAGGTCCCTCAAGGGCCCAGGGCCTCGGGTGAGCACACAGGCAAACGGGGCCGTGAGGGGGACCGAGCCCATCCAGACATCCAGAGTGGTGACTGACTGCCTCCTGGCCTCCTGGCCCAGCCGAGCACGGGCACAGGCCACAGAGGACGTAGGCAGGGAGAGCGGGCGGGCTCTTGGCCTTGCCCTCTTGGGCCCCGGGAGCCTCAGCCCTGTTGATCCTCAAAGCCCTGCGATGCCCCACGGCAGAGCATGGGTGACGAAAGGGCAAGCGCTGGGGAGGTAGAGAGGGGGCAGTGCCTGCTTTTTCTGCACAGGCCGCATTCCGTCCCTGGCTCTCAGTCGGGAAGGGCCGGGGCGTTCCTGGTTCTCTTCTTGTCGCCCTTGACGTCGAGGCTCCTTGACCCAAGGCAGATCCTGAATCACCCCCAGTTATCAGCTGTGATATGTGACCAGGACACAGACATGCTCAGCTACATGACCAATTTAGAGGTTAGCCCTGGAGCCTGAGGTCAACGGTGGTGCCTTGGGAGTGGGGTTTGTGCTGGAGTGGGTGCAGTTGAGTTCCTGAGAGTTGCGGTCAGTCAGTCACGCAGAACACCTAGGGTCAACGACCCCTCCCCGTCCCCCTCCTCTTGCTTTCCTGCGGCAGGTGGAGGAACTGGGTCGTCCCAGGTACCGCTGCAGGTTGAAGTTTTACTTTGGGAGCAACCCCTACTTCCAGAACGACGTGATCGTTAAGGAGTATCACCTTAGCATCGGCGGTAGGTGTGGGCTGGAGGTTCAGAGGAGCTGGTGGAGGGCTTCCCGGCATGAGGGCCCGGGGGTGGAAAGGGAGGAGTGCGGGGTCCTCGGGGCAGTGCAGGGATTTGGCACAGGAAGGGGGAGAGGTCGTCGGTTGAGAGCGAGAGCTGGCGTGGGTCCTAGGCCTCGGAGAGCCTCCCTTAAGTTTCCTCGTCCCGCAGGATATAGGGAGACTCGTTGCACTCCAGTCCAGTGGTTCTGGGATTATGAACGTGGTGCTGCCAGCCGCAGGCGAGACCCCAGCGGCCTGAACTTCTTCAACTGGTTGTGTGACCCCAGCTGCCCAGGGTCCAACAGGATCGCCGGGGTGAGGCCCCTGCAGCCTTCGTCAGCAGCGCAGATGCTGGAGTCCCGGCTGCTGGGGAACGGGGTCGGGGGCCCTGTGCTCAGCTGACCTTTTGTCCCCTACCAGATCATCATCGAGGACCTGTGGCCCAATCCTTTGCAGTACTACCCGAGGCAGGAAGGCGGCCTATGGGAATGAGCTGAGAGGACGACCTGTCGGTGAGGAGCCAGGAGGGCTGGGTCCAGAGCCCTGTGGGGTGGGGTGCCAGGGGACAGTCAATTTAGTGGCAGGGAAACTGAGGCTCAGAGGAGCTTGGACCCATGGAGCAGGTGGCAGGGTGGGAAGTGAGCCTGGGGGAACTCAGAGCGCACACACAGGGCCGAGGATGGGTCTAGTCCGGCAGGTTCATGCCTGCCATGCTGTCCTTCGGAAAACCCCTGGCCAATCCGGACAAGGAAGGCTCCCCCAGCCCATTTTCCTGAAGTATCTCCCATGGCTGTCGGCCCCTCTCTGGGTCCTCCTGCCACTCATTCAGTTGCCGATGGCCTGCCTGTCTTTGGGAATCGGGCTCCTTGTCCCAGCCCACTCTTGGACCACGCCTCCCTGACGGCCGTCCACATGCCTGAGCACCGCGTGTCCTCCCACCGCCGTTCACATGTCCTTGGGAATGGTCCCAGGCCATCCCAAGCAGGGTCACGGGGCCCTGGCTGTGGAGGAACCGGGATCCCACGAGGACAAGGCATGCTCACAACATCACGTTCAGTATCCCTGCCATCATACATTTTCACAAAGAGCTAAGACTTTTGTGTGTATTTTCATGTTTCTGTGTGTGTGTGTGTGTGTGTGTGTCAAGGCATGGCAGCTGTGTGGAAGTGGACATCACAGAGCATCCACGTTGCACCACCAAGAAGAATCTGATGAGGCCTCCACCGTTGAGAGACATGGATGGGCTCGTCTCCGTGGTGCTCAGCGTGCACGGGACAGCCAAAGGGACTAGGATCAGCAGGGGCAGTGCTAGAGAGGATCCTGCCCCTAGCTGCTGGGTCAGGGAGAAGGGCCATAAACAAGTTACAAAGCACCTTGTGTCCACGAGTGGTTTTATATTGGGTGCACAGGAAATGGCAAGGAGGCAATAAGCCTGGTGGGACCCTCCAGCCCCCATCCTGTTGGATTGCATGGGTGAGGGTGATGGAGAGCAAGGGGGCAGGGCGCAGCCGTTCTTGACCTGCGGAGAGAACCCCACCCTTCCAAGCAGGATCTGGCAGAGGATGGGGAGAGGCGGGGCTCTCTTGGGAAGTTTTGTTCTGTAGAGCAGGGCACACAGGAGGGGTAAGGTTCTCGCGAGCGGGGCCCTGGGGTCCCCTGGGCTCCTCGTACCACCCTATTCACATGGCTTGGAGAGCTTTTTCTGTTGCCCTTCAACCTGGAACTGTGCCCTGCATTGCTGAGTTGCAATGGCATGCGTGCTCTTGGTCAGTTCCAGCGCAAAACCGAGGGTCGTGGGAGGACCAAAGATGAGGCGGTCGCTCACGGTCCCTCCCTGTGGCAACAGATCCTCCTGCAGCGCAGGGGACAGTTCCACGGATGTGTGATGAAACGCAGGTGTGCTCCATGGGATGGGGGACATCCTGAGTGTTTATGTGTGAGGGATCCGCTGAGGGCAGGTCTGCGCCTGCACACGGACGTGTGTGTGTGTCTGTGTATGTGTGAAGGGGCAATGGGGAATGGCCCTATGCCCTCGACCATGTGTCTGCATTGTGTGCCTCCTCTTCAGTATTCAACCTGTAGTGCATGTGTGTGTGTCTGTGTCTCTCTGGGGCCTCCTTTGTACAAGGGCTGGAGAGCTATGGTGTGTGTTGTGGGTGTATGTTTCCATGTGCAGTTCTGTGTCCAGTGTTTGGGCTGAGGGTGCATGCATGAGTCCGTGAGAGAGATAGGATGTGTGCTGGGAATGCATGTGGGTTTGCATGGGCTTTTGTGCGTGTGTGTGCACGTGTGGGTGTGCTTGAGCGGTTGAGTGTGCATTTCTATGTCAGGGAGGTCGTGTGTTTTCCTCGCATGTGTCTGCATCCTCAGGGAGTGTGCGTTGGAGTATGTGTTTTAGACAGGTGAGAATGCCCGTGTGTCCAATTCTGTGGATGTTTATGGATTGCAGGGGACCAGGGGCAGACTTCTTTTTTGAGCAGGGTCAACTGTGTACGCCGATGCCGGAGACCTTGGATGTGTCGTCGTGTGTGCGTGTGCTTGCAAGCATAGCTGTATGTGGGGGAGGGCAGGGATGCATGCTCCGTGTGTGTGTTTTGTGTATGTGCGTAGAGCTCGTTGTGATTGTATAAGTGTGTCAGTGTGTGTGTGTGTGTATGAGAGATTGAGAGAGTGGCTACGTGTGTGTTCTTTATGACACAGATGATGGGTTTTGTTTACATGCTTCTGTAGCCTTAGGGCTATGAGCGTGTGTGCATGCTCCGATGTGTCACGATATTATGCCTGTGGGCTCGAGGCCATAGAGGTGGTGGGGTACGCATGTTAGTATTTTTGGGCACACACGTGTATGGTCTTTATGGTGAGGCCAAATGCGTATGCCTGTGCTAGAGACCTTGTGGCAACTGGGTGTGTCCCGAGTGTTTTTGCAAGCGCCTATGTGTCTCCATGCAAGGGATGGTGAGCAGGCCTCAGATCCATATGCAGGAGTGTGTATGAAGTGTGCACAGTGGGTTCGCAAACTGCTCGCCTGTCTGCGTGTGTGTGTGTGTGTGTGTGTGTGTGTGTGTGCTGGCTTGTGTACACGTGCGTTCTTTGAGGATGCAGAACAAGGGTTTGCTTACATTCTTCCCTTTCCTCAAGGGTAAGTTTGTGTGACTGTGCGTGCTCCGATGTGCTGGGGTCAGTTGTGTATGCCTGTTTGCCAGATGCTTTGGATGTTTCTCTTGTGTGTGTGTGACTACGAGTGTCCCAGGTCACACCTGGGAACATCATCTTAAGTTGGGACCAAATGTCTATGACTCTGCCAGAGACGTTCTGTGACAGCTCTATGATGTGTGTGTGTGTGTGTGTGTGTGTGTGTGTGTGTGCTTACGAGCACCTGTGTGCCTGCATGCATGTCTGGTGTACATGCCTGAGTTCCAGAGATTCATGTGTGTATTTAGTGTGTTCGGTGCGTTTGCGTGAGCACGTGTGTCTGTGTGTGTCTGTGTGTTTGAATGGAGCCCAATGGGGTGTGTTTCTATTTTCACTCTGTGTGTGTGTGTGTGTGTGTGTGTGTGTGCGCGTATGTGTGCATGTGTGTGTGTGTCTGTGTGTACATGTGGCATCTCCTTTCTTTTGTTTCAGGGACCAGGTGTGGGAATGCAGAGCCCCCTTCTGAGTGCCTGAGTGCCCGTGTGTCCGTGTGTCTGTGTCTGCGTATCTGTCCCACCCAGGGAGGTTCACGCTGCTGAGATGCATATGAGGAAGCATCGCCCTTGACCAGAAGCCGTGAAAACTTCCCACGGAGCCTGGTGCCGGGGTGAAAGACAAGGTCGACGGAGGCCCCCGCGGAAAACCACTGAAATGTAGAAGACCGATGTCACCCGTGTTCCTGTAGGTTCCTGTGTGGAGGCTCACGAATGAGCTCCTTCCCGGAAAGGAGCAGGTGGTGTGCCTGAGCTCCTGGTATAAGGTTGTTGCTTACGATGCTGCCTTGGAATCCCCATTCTGAGGAAGGCATGGGCCCTCATGCTTGCCCAGAGGTCTAGGACACATAAGCTCTGGGACAGCATCCCAGCGGGGGGAGGTCCTTCCCGTGCGGATGGTGGTGCTGGGCAGCGGGAGGAGATGAACAACAGGCCAGCTATCAGGCCTCATGTCTTCCCTGGGGTAAAGACAGAGGTCAAGGCTAGGGAAGGATGAGCCAGCGCCAAACATGGCCAGTGTCTGGGTTTGGGGGATGGCCATGCCAGTCCTCCAGAGGGCTCCCTGCGGATGTCCTCAGGCACATCCACTGCACACAGCATGGCTGGGCCTGTAGTTTCATTTTCCATTGGACCCAGTGCCTGTGTTCGCTACCGGTCTGGCAAGGGGCCTGTCTCTTGCTGACACGGTCATCCTCTCCGGCACAGAAACAATGCTGTGGAGTGGAGGCCAGGCCTGTGCCGTCACGTCTCGGATGTCGCATCCATGCCTGGGCCCATATCAGCGCAGCTGGGCCTGCATAATGGCCTTTGGCCCTGTGAGTCTCTGCTTTGCCACAGATGCGGGGCCGTTGGCCCGACTTGAGTTTGTATGAATTTCTGGGCCCCGTGTTCTTCAACGTGGAGTGAGATGAGGCCGGGGCTGTCTCAGTAGTCTTCGAGGAGTCCTTGGCTGCCAGCGCCGTAAGCCATGTGGTGACGCATCCTTGGGAACAGAGGAACAGCCCCGCTCTTACTGCCGGCCAGCGAGGGGGAGGGATCTCCGGGGCCACGCCTAGGTCATCAGGTCCCTCATCTCTCTCACTCGTCCCACTTTCAAATGCTCTGTGGCTACGGGACGAAAAGGTCAGTCTCTCGCACGGAGCGTAGGCAGGGGCAGCTTTGTAAAGGCTGCCCGTTGTGCCGTCGTCTACATCGTCCTAGATGGCTGTGAAGACTCCTTACTGACCAGGGCCGCCTGGCGCCCACCATTGCTAGACCCGGTTCCTGTGTAAGCCCCTGTCTGTTTCCACCCTCTCCTCCGCCGCCGTGACTTCCTGTTTGGCTGTCTGACCGGTGTTTTCAGGGAACACGATTGCTGACCTCTTTGACACCACTGGATGGAGCTCTGCTCAGCGGACCTTTGGCTTCCGCAATCGGGTGTGTGTTGGGGGGGTCCCTTCTGCATAGGCGGTATGTCTTTCGGGCCAGTACGCCTTGCACCCTCTGTACGACCAAAGCCTCCCTCTGTGCCTCCGGCCTTCCTCGCTCCGTCGCCGTGTCTCCCTCCCCACACCTGCACACTCGTGTCCGTCCTGAACTCTGTCCGTCCTTCCCATCGCCCCCCTCGCTCCCCAGCTCTTCTTTTCCCCCTGGGCTATGGTGCCTCTCCTCCCAGTCTCCCTGACTTCCCCCTCTCTCTGTCACCACCGCAGCCTCGCCCATCTGCAAGGCTGTGCTGTTTCGAGGGCACTTCTGCCTCGGGACCCTCAGGACCCTCCTCTTGGTCAGTTTGGATGGCACCAGTCACGCCAACGCCGGGACCTTTTCAGGGACAGTCTCAGATAATTTGCCTGCTCGCCACAGGCGGCCATGCCTTTTTCTCACTGCAGGCGTCCCTCTCTGCACTGACAGCTAACGTGGGCAACGGAGACACTTGGGCCCACCAAGCAGCCTGCCCTTCATCTCAAGGAAGCTCCTCCTGCTTCTTTTGGCTCAAAAACCCCCAGGACACACCCACCCATCCTTCGTATGGGAGGCCCTCCCATGAGGCAACCGTAAGGCTGGCAGCCTTGCCATGCCCCGCGGGGACTTCCTCACACCTCGATGACCGGCGTCCTATGTGGCCCATGATCCCCCCCTGGAGTGCACCTGCATGAGGTGTGGTTCGGACCCCAAGGACCTGCTGAGAAAGGACACATGTGCTGTCTATGCGCACCTGGTTGGTGTGCCATCCCCTCCCCGGCTGGTACCCACTCAGCGCGACGGACCCAGACAAAGGGAGCACTCAGAGCAAAGTTGGAAGGAAGACCCCGAGAGCCCTTGCATGAAGGTCTGGCGGCGACAGAAGAGAATGCAAAGAGGAAAAGAGACAGAGACGGGAAAGGGAAAGAGGTCGGGCAGAGGAAAGTCCAGCGGGAGCCGGTTTTGGCTGGTTTTAGCAGCGGCGGGCTCCCAGAAAGATGCATTTAGTCCCCGGACTTGAGGTCTGGCCCCTTAGCATACCTCCCAGTGCGAGTGGGGGAGCTGGCTGGGGCCGGCTTAGAAGCTCTGTGTGCACCCTGGTGGCCAGGGACTGTGGCTCATGGCTACGTACTTTCAGGGCAAGGACATTGTGTGCAGATTCCTTCTCTGAAGGAAAGCTGGGTGGAGCGGGGTGGTGCTGGGGTGCGGAGGGGGGTGGCCCCTGCACACAGCAGCTTGGTGGTAGGCTCCTGGCTCCCTCCACCGCTGGGCTGTTTCAGGGCATAAGCTCGGCGACAGTGACGCGGCTCCGTTGGAGCACCAGACGGTACCCCCAGGGCTTTCCCCGGGTTCCGCTAAGAAGGAGCGTGGGAGGCTTTCGGGCGGCGGGGAGACACGGGATTCAGCCGCTAGATTTCAAAAGCTAGCGTCAGGCGAGGGGTCCCAGAGGGACGGATGTGAAAGGGACGAGCGGGACTGTGACACGAGGGCACCTGCGGGAAGGCCTGCGAGGTGTCTGTGCAGAAAACGTTAGGGGTTGGGAGGCGCGGAGGCCACGGCGGGGGGGCGTCCCGGGCGCCCTTCCTGGCTAGCTCTGGGGCCTGCAGGGGCCTAGGAGGGTGGTGGCCACGCCCACGGCCTATCCCGGGCGAGACCCGGGAGAACCCCGCATCCTCTCGGGGCTCGGAGTCTCTGCTGCTCCCAGGACGCATGCGGGTCTCCCCCAGGCACGCCCCGCCCCGCGCCGCTTGGCGCCGGCCCCAACCTCCCCGGGTCCCTGTGCGCATGCGTGCCCCGGGCCCGCGCATTCTGAGAGGCTGCTGCTGCCCACCGCCGAAGCCCGGCGCGAGAGCGGAAGCTGCCGGTCTCGCTTCCGTCGCCTGCCCTCCTCAGCTGCCTGGGTTGAGGGGCACGGCCACATGGAGAGGGAGTCGACGTCCGGGGAAGGCGGGGCTGCCCCAGAATCCGGGACCACCTTGGTCCCAGACGGGGGCAGTGAGGAGGCGGGGGCCCTCAGGGAGACCGGGTCCTGCGGGCACGCGGGGGCGCTTCTGGCCCTGGAGGCTGCCGGGCTGGTGGCCGCGGCTGTGCGGGAAGCTGTGGCCCCGAGTGGCCCAGAGGAGGCCGGCGCGGGGCAGGTGTTGGTGCTTGTGGTGCAGGATATCGTGGCGGAGGTGGAGGTGGTGGCGGTGGAAGACGAGGAGGTGCTGGCGGCGCAAGACGAGGAGGTGCTGGCGGCGCAAGACGAGGAGGTGCTGGCGGTGCAAGACGAGGAGGTGGCGCAAGCAGAGTGGGTCGAGAAGCCGAAGGAGCTGTCGCAGGCAGAGCCGGTGCTGCGGCCCGACACAGCCGGGGCCGCACTTGCCGCGCTGCAGGTGGTTCAGGAAGCGCTCCGCTCTGTGGATGTCCAAGCCACCAGGGCCTACCTGCGGCTCAAGCGCAGGATGAATCAGAAGCGGAGTGGTCACCTGGCTCGAAGGAGGGCCATCATCCAGGGCATCCCTGGCTTCTGGGCACGCGCCGTATCCTTCCTTCATCGCGCCGGCTGGGTGTTGGCCCCTGGGGAGGACAGTGGGAGCAGGGCAGCAGGGAGCAGAGCCTGAGCCTGAGCCAGGGGTAGAGAACTGCGAAGCTGGGCCGGGCTCCCCCAACCATGGACCCCACCCTTCCAGCAATGGGCACCTGCCAGCAGTAGGCCGCTGGGCCAGCAGGGGGCGCAAAGCCCCGAACCCTGGGCCTACCCTTCTTCTGCGCTGCCTAGGGGGCTGGGGTCCAGCAGTGGGTGGTCCGGGAGGAGGTGGGTGCGGGCAGTGCGCGTTGGCGGGAAAGGCAGAGCCTGAGACCTGTGGAGTCCTCTGTGAGTGGAAGCTCCGGACCAGTGCTTTGGGGCTCAGCACCCCCACACGCCTCTGCGGTCCCGGAACCCGGGTCAACACTCTTGACTCCTAGTGAAGCCCAGCCCACTTGGCTCAGAGCACATGTTGGAAGGAAAGGATTTGGGGGGTAAATGGGGCAGATGGAGAGGCTGCCTGCCTCATTCCGTGTCCTTCAGACGGTGTATGGTTGCCGAGTTCCCGGGAAACCTAGGGTTCTGTGCGGCACTTGCATGCATTGAAAGTCAGTCAGCAGGCTGCCTGATTTCAGCGCTATAAACTGTGCTATAAACTGTGCTATAAACTGTGCTATAAACTGTGTCTCCACAGACCCTTCTGAAGCAGGCCGAGGCCGCTGGCCCAGGTGCTCACAGACACGTTTCCTCCCTCCCTGGTTCTCCCTCTCCATGACCCCCACCCACTCGCGCTCGCTCTCTCTCTCTCTCTCTCTCTCTCTCAACCCTCCCAGCCCTCCTCTACGTCTGTCCTCAGGGTTTGGGTGTGTCTGTCTCTCTGTCTCCTTCCTCCCGCCCTACCCCTTTCCTCCCTGTGTGGCTGACTCTGCCAGGCCCTTGCTCGGGACCCTGGGTGTGCAGCCATGCTGCAAGCGAGCGGAGCAGCCCCCTTGTGGGCACAGAAGGTCCCTCAAGGGCCCAGGGCCTCGGGTGAGCACACAGGCAAACGGGGCCGTGAGGGGGACCGAGCCCATCCAGACATCCAGAGTGGTGACTGACTGCCTCCTGGCCTCCTGGCCCAGCCGAGCACGGGCACAGGCCACAGAGGACGTAGGCAGGGAGAGCGGGCGGGCTCTTGGCCTTGCCCTCTTGGGCCCCGGGAGCCTCAGCCCTGTTGATCCTCAAAGCCCTGCGATGCCCCACGGCAGAGTATGGGTGACGAAAGGGCAAGCGCTGGGGAGGTAGAGAGGGGGCAGTGCCTGCTGTTTCTGCACAGGCCGCATTCCGTCCCTGGCTCTCAGTCGGGAAGGGCCGGGGCGTTCCTGGTTCTCTTCTTGTCGCCCTTGACGTCGAGGCTCCTTGACCCAAGGCAGATCCTGAATCACCCCCAGTTATCAGCTGTGATATGTGACCAGGACACAGACATGCTCAGCTACATGACCAATTTAGAGGTTAGCCCTGGAGCCTGAGGTCAACGGTGGTGCCTTGGGAGTGGGGTTTGTGCTGGAGTGGGTGCAGTTGAGTTCCTGAGAGTTGCGGTCAGTCAGTCACGCAGAACACCTAGGGTCAACGACCCCTCCCCGTCCCCCTCCTCTTGCTTTCCTGCGGCAGGTGGAGGAACTGGGTCGTCCCAGGTACCGCTGCAGGTTGAAGTTTTACTTTGGGAGCAACCCCTACTTCCAGAACGACGTGATCGTTAAGGAGTATCACCTTAGCATCGGCGGTAGGTGTGGGCTGGAGGTTCAGAGGAGCTGGTGGAGGGCTTCCCGGCATGAGGGCCCGGGGGTGGAAAGGGAGGAGTGCGGGGTCCTCGGGGCAGTGCAGGGATTTGGCACAGGAAGGGGGAGAGGTCGTCGGTTGAGAGCGAGAGCTGGCGTGGGTCCTAGGCCTCGGAGAGCCTCCCTTAAGTTTCCTCGTCCCGCAGGATATAGGGAGACTCGTTGCACTCCAGTCCAGTGGTTCTGGGATTATGAACGTGGTGCTGCCAGCCGCAGGCGAGACCCCAGCGGCCTGAACTTCTTCAACTGGTTGTGTGACCCCAGCTGCCCAGGGTCCAACAGGATCGCCGGGGTGAGGCCCCTGCAGCCTTCGTCAGCAGCGCAGATGCTGGAGTCCCGGCTGCTGGGGAACGGGGTCGGGGGCCCTGTGCTCAGCTGACCTTTTGTCCCCTACCAGATCATCATCGAGGACCTGTGGCCCAATCCTTTGCAGTACTACCCGAGGCAGGAAGGCGGCCTATGGGAATGAGCTGAGAGGACGACCTGTCGGTGAGGAGCCAGGAGGGCTGGGTCCAGAGCCCTGTGGGGTGGGGTGCCAGGGGACAGTCAATTTAGTGGCAGGGAAACTGAGGCTCAGAGGAGCTTGGACCCATGGAGCAGGTGGCAGGGTGGGAAGTGAGCCTGGGGGAACTCAGAGCGCACACACAGGGCCGAGGATGGGTCTAGTCCGGCAGGTTCATGCCTGCCATGCTGTCCTTCGGAAAACCCCTGGCCAATCCGGACAAGGAAGGCTCCCCCAGCCCATTTTCCTGAAGTATCTCCCATGGCTGTCGGCCCCTCTCTGGGTCCTCCTGCCACTCATTCAGTTGCCGATGGCCTGCCTGTCTTTGGGAATCGGGCTCCTTGTCCCAGCCCACTCTTGGACCACGCCTCCCTGACGGCCGTCCACATGCCTGAGCACCGCGTGTCCTCCCACCGCCGTTCACATGTCCTTGGGAATGGTCCCAGGCCATCCCAAGCAGGGTCACGGGGCCCTGGCTGTGGAGGAACCGGGATCCCACGAGGACAAGGCATGCTCACAACATCACGTTCAGTATCCCTGCCATCATACATTTTCACAAAGAGCTAAGACTTTTGTGTGTATTTTCATGTTTCTGTGTGTGTGTGTGTGTGTGTGTGTCAAGGCATGGCAGCTGTGTGGAAGTGGACATCACAGAGCATCCACGTTGCACCACCAAGAAGAATCTGATGAGGCCTCCACCGTTGAGAGACATGGATGGGCTCGTCTCCGTGGTGCTCAGCGTGCACGGGACAGCCAAAGGGACTAGGATCAGCAGGGGCAGTGCTAGAGAGGATCCTGCCCCTAGCTGCTGGGTCAGGGAGAAGGGCCATAAACAAGTTACAAAGCACCTTGTGTCCACGAGTGGTTTTATATTGGGTGCACAGGAAATGGCAAGGAGGCAATAAGCCTGGTGGGACCCTCCAGCCCCCATCCTGTTGGATTGCATGGGTGAGGGTGATGGAGAGCAAGGGGGCAGGGCGCAGCCGTTCTTGACCTGCGGAGAGAACCCCACCCTTCCAAGCAGGATCTGGCAGAGGATGGGGAGAGGCGGGGCTCTCTTGGGAAGTTTTGTTCTGTAGAGCAGGGCACACAGGAGGGGTAAGGTTCTCGCGAGCGGGGCCCTGGGGTCCCCTGGGCTCCTCGTACCACCCTATTCACATGGCTTGGAGAGCTTTTTCTGTTGCCCTTCAACCTGGAACTGTGCCCTGCATTGCTGAGTTGCAATGGCATGCGTGCTCTTGGTCAGTTCCAGCGCAAAACCGAGGGTCGTGGGAGGACCAAAGATGAGGCGGTCGCTCACGGTCCCTCCCTGTGGCAACAGATCCTCCTGCAGCGCAGGGGACAGTTCCACGGATGTGTGATGAAACGCAGGTGTGCTCCATGGGATGGGGGACATCCTGAGTGTTTATGTGTGAGGGATCCGCTGAGGGCAGGTCTGCGCCTGCACACGGACGTGTGTGTGTGTCTGTGTATGTGTGAAGGGGCAATGGGGAATGGCCCTATGCCCTCGACCATGTGTCTGCATTGTGTGCCTCCTCTTCAGTATTCAACCTGTAGTGCATGTGTGTGTGTCTGTGTCTCTCTGGGGCCTCCTTTGTACAAGGGCTGGAGAGCTATGGTGTGTGTTGTGGGTGTATGTTTCCATGTGCAGTTCTGTGTCCAGTGTTTGGGCTGAGGGTGCATGCATGAGTCCGTGAGAGAGATAGGATGTGTGCTGGGAATGCATGTGGGTTTGCATGGGCTTTTGTGCGTGTGTGTGCACGTGTGGGTGTGCTTGAGCGGTTGAGTGTGCATTTCTATGTCAGGGAGGTCGTGTGTTTTCCTCGCATGTGTCTGCATCCTCAGGGAGTGTGCGTTGGAGTATGTGTTTTAGACAGGTGAGAATGCCCGTGTGTCCAATTCTGTGGATGTTTATGGATTGCAGGGGACCAGGGGCAGACTTCTTTTTTGAGCAGGGTCAACTGTGTACGCCGATGCCGGAGACCTTGGATGTGTCGTCGTGTGTGCGTGTGCTTGCAAGCATAGCTGTATGTGGGGGAGGGCAGGGATGCATGCTCCGTGTGTGTGTTTTGTGTATGTGCGTAGAGCTCGTTGTGATTGTATAAGTGTGTCAGTGTGTGTGTGTGTGTATGAGAGATTGAGAGAGTGGCTACGTGTGTGTTCTTTATGACACAGATGATGGGTTTTGTTTACATGCTTCTGTAGCCTTAGGGCTATGAGCGTGTGTGCATGCTCCGATGTGTCACGATATTATGCCTGTGGGCTCGAGGCCATAGAGGTGGTGGGGTACGCATGTTAGTATTTTTGGGCACACACGTGTATGGTCTTTATGGTGAGGCCAAATGCGTATGCCTGTGCTAGAGACCTTGTGGCAACTGGGTGTGTCCCGAGTGTTTTTGCAAGCGCCTATGTGTCTCCATGCAAGGGATGGTGAGCAGGCCTCAGATCCATATGCAGGAGTGTGTATGAAGTGTGCACAGTGGGTTCGCAAACCGCTCGCCTGTCTGCGTGTGTGTGTGTGTGTGTGTGTGTGTGTGTGTGCTGGCTTGTGTACACGTGCGTTCTTTGAGGATGCAGAACAAGGGTTTGCTTACATTCTTCCCTTTCCTCAAGGGTAAGTTTGTGTGACTGTGCGTGCTCCGATGTGCTGGGGTCAGTTGTGTATGCCTGTTTGCCAGATGCTTTGGATGTTTCTCTTGTGTGTGTGTGACTACGAGTGTCCCAGGTCACACCTGGGAACATCATCTTAAGTTGGGACCAAATGTCTATGACTCTGCCAGAGACGTTCTGTGACAGCTCTATGATGTGTGTGTGTGTGTGTGTGTGTGTGTGTGTGTGTGCTTACGAGCACCTGTGTGCCTGCATGCATGTCTGGTGTACATGCCTGAGTTCCAGAGATTCATGTGTGTATTTAGTGTGTTCGGTGCGTTTGCGTGAGCACGTGTGTCTGTGTGTGTCTGTGTGTTTGAATGGAGCCCAATGGGGTGTGTTTCTATTTTCACTCTGTGTGTGTGTGTGTGTGTGTGTGTGCGCGTATGTGTGCATGTGTGTGTGTGTCTGTGTGTACATGTGGCATCTCCTTTCTTTTGTTTCAGGGACCAGGTGTGGGAATGCAGAGCCCCCTTCTGAGTGCCTGAGTGCCCGTGTGTCCGTGTGTCTGTGTCTGCGTATCTGTCCCACCCAGGGAGGTTCACGCTGCTGAGATGCATATGAGGAAGCATCGCCCTTGACCAGAAGCCGTGAAAACTTCCCACGGAGCCTGGTGCCGGGGTGAAAGACAAGGTCGACGGAGGCCCCCGCGGAAAACCACTGAAATGTAGAAGACCGATGTCACCCGTGTTCCTGTAGGTTCCTGTGTGGAGGCTCACGAATGAGCTCCTTCCCGGAAAGGAGCAGGTGGTGTGCCTGAGCTCCTGGTATAAGGTTGTTGCTTACGATGCTGCCTTGGAATCCCCATTCTGAGGAAGGCATGGGCCCTCATGCTTGCCCAGAGGTCTAGGACACATAAGCTCTGGGACAGCATCCCAGCGGGGGGAGGTCCTTCCCGTGCGGATGGTGGTGCTGGGCAGCGGGAGGAGATGAACAACAGGCCAGCTATCAGGCCTCATGTCTTCCCTGGGGTAAAGACAGAGGTCAAGGCTAGGGAAGGATGAGCCAGCGCCAAACATGGCCAGTGTCTGGGTTTGGGGGATGGCCATGCCAGTCCTCCAGAGGGCTCCCTGCGGATGTCCTCAGGCACATCCACTGCACACAGCATGGCTGGGCCTGTAGTTTCATTTTCCATTGGACCCAGTGCCTGTGTTCGCTACCGGTCTGGCAAGGGGCCTGTCTCTTGCTGACACGGTCATCCTCTCCGGCACAGAAACAATGCTGTGGAGTGGAGGCCAGGCCTGTGCCGTCACGTCTCGGATGTCGCATCCATGCCTGGGCCCATATCAGCGCAGCTGGGCCTGCATAATGGCCTTTGGCCCTGTGAGTCTCTGCTTTGCCACAGATGCGGGGCCGTTGGCCCGACTTGAGTTTGTATGAATTTCTGGGCCCCGTGTTCTTCAACGTGGAGTGAGATGAGGCCGGGGCTGTCTCAGTAGTCTTCGAGGAGTCCTTGGCTGCCAGCGCCGTAAGCCATGTGGTGACGCATCCTTGGGAACAGAGGAACAGCCCCGCTCTTACTGCCGGCCAGCGAGGGGGAGGGATCTCCGGGGCCACGCCTAGGTCATCAGGTCCCTCATCTCTCTCACTCGTCCCACTTTCAAATGCTCTGTGGCTACGGGACGAAAAGGTCAGTCTCTCGCACGGAGCGTAGGCAGGGGCAGCTTTGTAAAGGCTGCCCGTTGTGCCGTCGTCTACATCGTCCTAGATGGCTGTGAAGACTCCTTACTGACCAGGGCCGCCTGGCGCCCACCATTGCTAGACCCGGTTCCTGTGTAAGCCCCTGTCTGTTTCCACCCTCTCCTCCGCCGCCGTGACTTCCTGTTTGGCTGTCTGACCGGTGTTTTCAGGGAACACGATTGCTGACCTCTTTGACACCACTGGATGGAGCTCTGCTCAGCGGACCTTTGGCTTCCGCAATCGGGTGTGTGTTGGGGGGGTCCCTTCTGCATAGGCGGTATGTCTTTCGGGCCAGTACGCCTTGCACCCTCTGTACGACCAAAGCCTCCCTCTGTGCCTCCGGCCTTCCTCGCTCCGTCGCCGTGTCTCCCTCCCCACACCTGCACACTCGTGTCCGTCCTGAACTCTGTCCGTCCTTCCCATCGCCCCCCTCGCTCCCCAGCTCTTCTTTTCCCCCTGGGCTATGGTGCCTCTCCTCCCAGTCTCCCTGACTTCCCCCTCTCTCTGTCACCACCGCAGCCTCGCCCATCTGCAAGGCTGTGCTGTTTCGAGGGCACTTCTGCCTCGGGACCCTCAGGACCCTCCTCTTGGTCAGTTTGGATGGCACCAGTCACGCCAACGCCGGGACCTTTTCAGGGACAGTCTCAGATAATTTGCCTGCTCGCCACAGGCGGCCATGCCTTTTTCTCACTGCAGGCGTCCCTCTCTGCACTGACAGCTAACGTGGGCAACGGAGACACTTGGGCCCACCAAGCAGCCTGCCCTTCATCTCAAGGAAGCTCCTCCTGCTTCTTTTGGCTCAAAAACCCCCAGGACACACCCACCCATCCTTCGTATGGGAGGCCCTCCCATGAGGCAACCGTAAGGCTGGCAGCCTTGCCATGCCCCGCGGGGACTTCCTCACACCTCGATGACCGGCGTCCTATGTGGCCCATGATCCCCCCCTGGAGTGCACCTGCATGAGGTGTGGTTCGGACCCCAAGGACCTGCTGAGAAAGGACACATGTGCTGTCTATGCACACCTGGTTGGTGTGCCATCCCCTCCCCGGCTGGTACCCACTCAGCGCGACGGACCCAGACAAAGGGAGCACTCAGAGCAAAGTTGGAAGGAAGACCCCGAGAGCCCTTGCATGAAGGTCTGGCGGCGACAGAAGAGAATGCAAAGAGGAAAAGAGACAGAGACGGGAAAGGGAAAGAGGTCGGGCAGAGGAAAGTCCAGCGGGAGCCGGTTTTGGCTGGTTTTAGCAGCGGCGGGCTCCCAGAAAGATGCATTTAGTCCCCGGACTTGAGGTCTGGCCCCTTAGCATGCCTCCCAGTGCGAGTGGGGGAGCTGGCTGGGGCCGGCTTAGAAGCTCTGTGTGCACCCTGGTGGCCAGGGACTGTGGCTCATGGCTACGTACTTTCAGGGCAAGGACATTGTGTGCAGATTCCTTCTCTGAAGGAAAGCTGGGTGGAGCGGGGTGGTGCTGGGGTGCGGAGGGGGGTGGCCCCTGCACACAGCAGCTTGGTGGTAGGCTCCTGGCTCCCTCCACCGCTGGGCTGTTTCAGGGCATAAGCTCGGCGACAGTGACGCGGCTCCGTTGGAGCACCAGACGGTACCCCCAGGGCTTTCCCCGGGTTCCGCTAAGAAGGAGCGTGGGAGGCTTTCGGGCGGCGGGGAGACACGGGATTCAGCCGCTAGATTTCAAAAGCTAGCGTCAGGCGAGGGGTCCCAGAGGGACGGATGTGAAAGGGACGAGCGGGACTGTGACACGAGGGCACCTGCGGGAAGGCCTGCGAGGTGTCTGTGCAGAAAACGTTAGGGGTTGGGAGGCGCGGAGGCCACGGCGGGGGGGCGTCCCGGGCGCCCTTCCTGGCTAGCTCTGGGGCCTGCAGGGGCCTAGGAGGGTGGTGGCCACGCCCACGGCCTATCCCGGGCGAGACCCGGGAGAACCCCGCATCCTCTCGGGGCTCGGAGTCTCTGCTGCTCCCAGGACGCATGCGGGTCTCCCCCAGGCACGCCCCGCCCCGCGCCGCTTGGCGCCGGCCCCAACCTCCCCGGGTCCCTGTGCGCATGCGTGCCCCGGGCCCGCGCATTCTGAGAGGCTGCTGCTGCCCACCGCCGAAGCCCGGCGCGAGAGCGGAAGCTGCCGGTCTCGCTTCCGTCGCCTGCCCTCCTCAGCTGCCTGGGTTGAGGGGCACGGCCACATGGAGAGGGAGTCGACGTCCGGGGAAGGCGGGGCTGCCCCAGAATCCGGGACCACCTTGGTCCCAGACGGGGGCAGTGAGGAGGCGGGGGCCCTCAGGGAGACCGGGTCCTGCGGGCACGCGGGGGCGCTTCTGGCCCTGGAGGCTGCCGGGCTGGTGGCCGCGGCTGTGCGGGAAGCTGTGGCCCCGAGTGGCCCAGAGGAGGCCGGCGCGGGGCAGGTGTTGGTGCTTGTGGTGCAGGATATCGTGGCGGAGGTGGAGGTGGTGGCGGTGGAAGACGAGGAGGTGCTGGCGGCGCAAGACGAGGAGGTGCTGGCGGCGCAAGACGAGGAGGTGCTGGCGGTGCAAGACGAGGAGGTGGCGCAAGCAGAGTGGGTCGAGAAGCCGAAGGAGCTGTCGCAGGCAGAGCCGGTGCTGCGGCCCGACACAGCCGGGGCCGCACTTGCCGCGCTGCAGGTGGTTCAGGAAGCGCTCCGCTCTGTGGATGTCCAAGCCACCAGGGCCTACCTGCGGCTCAAGCGCAGGATGAATCAGAAGCGGAGTGGTCACCTGGCTCGAAGGAGGGCCATCATCCAGGGCATCCCTGGCTTCTGGGCACGCGCCGTATCCTTCCTTCATCGCGCCGGCTGGGTGTTGGCCCCTGGGGAGGACAGTGGGAGCAGGGCAGCAGGGAGCAGAGCCTGAGCCTGAGCCAGGGGTAGAGAACTGCGAAGCTGGGCCGGGCTCCCCCAACCATGGACCCCACCCTTCCAGCAATGGGCACCTGCCAGCAGTAGGCCGCTGGGCCAGCAGGGGGCGCAAAGCCCCGAACCCTGGGCCTACCCTTCTTCTGCGCTGCCTAGGGGGCTGGGGTCCAGCAGTGGGTGGTCCGGGAGGAGGTGGGTGCGGGCAGTGCGCGTTGGCGGGAAAGGCAGAGCCTGAGACCTGTGGAGTCCTCTGTGAGTGGAAGCTCCGGACCAGTGCTTTGGGGCTCAGCACCCCCACACGCCTCTGCGGTCCCGGAACCCGGGTCAACACTCTTGACTCCTAGTGAAGCCCAGCCCACTTGGCTCAGAGCACATGTTGGAAGGAAAGGATTTGGGGGGTAAATGGGGCAGATGGAGAGGCTGCCTGCCTCATTCCGTGTCCTTCAGACAGTGTATGGTTGCCGAGTTCCCGGGAAACCTAGGGTTCTGTGCGGCACTTGCATGCATTGAGAGTCAGTCAGCAGGCTGCCTGATTTCAGCGCTATAAACTGTGCTATAAACTGTGCTATAAACTGTGCTATAAACTGTGTCTCCACAGACCCTTCTGAAGCAGGCCGAGGCCGCTGGCCCAGGTGCTCACAGACACGTTTCCTCCCTCCCTGGTTCTCCCTCTCCATGACCCCCACCCACTCGCGCTCGCTCTCTCTCTCTCTCTCTCTCTCTCTCAACCCTCCCAGCCCTCCTCTACGTCTGTCCTCAGGGTTTGGGTGTGTCTGTCTCTCTGTCTCCTTCCTCCCGCCCTACCCCTTTCCTCCCTGTGTGGCTGACTCTGCCAGGCCCTTGCTCGGGACCCTGGGTGTGCAGCCATGCTGCAAGCGAGCGGAGCAGCCCCCTTGTGGGCACAGAAGGTCCCTCAAGGGCCCAGGGCCTCGGGTGAGCACACAGGCAAACGGGGCCGTGAGGGGGACCGAGCCCATCCAGACATCCAGAGTGGTGACTGACTGCCTCCTGGCCTCCTGGCCCAGCCGAGCACGGGCACAGGCCACAGAGGACGTAGGCAGGGAGAGCGGGCGGGCTCTTGGCCTTGCCCTCTTGGGCCCCGGGAGCCTCAGCCCTGTTGATCCTCAAAGCCCTGCGATGCCCCACGGCAGAGCATGGGTGACGAAAGGGCAAGCGCTGGGGAGGTAGAGAGGGGGCAGTGCCTGCTGTTTCTGCACAGGCCGCATTCCGTCCCTGGCTCTCAGTCGGGAAGGGCCGGGGCGTTCCTGGTTCTCTTCTTGTCGCCCTTGACGTCGAGGCTCCTTGACCCAAGGCAGATCCTGAATCACCCCCAGTTATCAGCTGTGATATGTGACCAGGACACAGACATGCTCAGCTACATGACCAATTTAGAGGTTAGCCCTGGAGCCTGAGGTCAACGGTGGTGCCTTGGGAGTGGGGTTTGTGCTGGAGTGGGTGCAGTTGAGTTCCTGAGAGTTGCGGTCAGTCAGTCACGCAGAACACCTAGGGTCAACGACCCCTCCCCGTCCCCCTCCTCTTGCTTTCCTGCGGCAGGTGGAGGAACTGGGTCGTCCCAGGTACCGCTGCAGGTTGAAGTTTTACTTTGGGAGCAACCCCTACTTCCAGAACGACGTGATCGTTAAGGAGTATCACCTTAGCATCGGCGGTAGGTGTGGGCTGGAGGTTCAGAGGAGCTGGTGGAGGGCTTCCCGGCATGAGGGCCCGGGGGTGGAAAGGGAGGAGTGCGGGGTCCTCGGGGCAGTGCAGGGATTTGGCACAGGAAGGGGGAGAGGTCGTCGGTTGAGAGCGAGAGCTGGCGTGGGTCCTAGGCCTCGGAGAGCCTCCCTTAAGTTTCCTCGTCCCGCAGGATATAGGGAGACTCGTTGCACTCCAGTCCAGTGGTTCTGGGATTATGAACGTGGTGCTGCCAGCCGCAGGCGAGACCCCAGCGGCCTGAACTTCTTCAACTGGTTGTGTGACCCCAGCTGCCCAGGGTCCAACAGGATCGCCGGGGTGAGGCCCCTGCAGCCTTCGTCAGCAGCGCAGATGCTGGAGTCCCGGCTGCTGGGGAACGGGGTCGGGGGCCCTGTGCTCAGCTGACCTTTTGTCCCCTACCAGATCATCATCGAGGACCTGTGGCCCAATCCTTTGCAGTCCTACCCGAGGCAGGAAGGCGGCCTATGGGAATGAGCTGAGAGGACGACCTGTCGGTGAGGAGCCAGGAGGGCTGGGTCCAGAGCCCTGTGGGGTGGGGTGCCAGGGGACAGTCAATTTAGTGGCAGGGAAACTGAGGCTCAGAGGAGCTTGGACCCATGGAGCAGGTGGCAGGGTGGGAAGTGAGCCTGGGGGAACTCAGAGCGCACACACAGGGCCGAGGATGGGTCTAGTCCGGCAGGTTCATGCCTGCCATGCTGTCCTTCGGAAAACCCCTGGCCAATCCGGACAAGGAAGGCTCCCCCAGCCCATTTTCCTGAAGTATCTCCCATGGCTGTCGGCCCCTCTCTGGGTCCTCCTGCCACTCATTCAGTTGCCGATGGCCTGCCTGTCTTTGGGAATCGGGCTCCTTGTCCCAGCCCACTCTTGGACCACGCCTCCCTGACGGCCGTCCACATGCCTGAGCACCGCGTGTCCTCCCACCGCCGTTCACATGTCCTTGGGAATGGTCCCAGGCCATCCCAAGCAGGGTCACGGGGCCCTGGCTGTGGAGGAACCGGGATCCCACGAGGACAAGGCATGCTCACAACATCACGTTCAGTATCCCTGCCATCATACATTTTCACAAAGAGCTAAGACTTTTGTGTGTATTTTCATGTTTCTGTGTGTGTGTGTGTGTGTGTGTGTCAAGGCATGGCAGCTGTGTGGAAGTGGACATCACAGAGCATCCACGTTGCACCACCAAGAAGAATCTGATGAGGCCTCCACCGTTGAGAGACATGGATGGGCTCGTCTCCGTGGTGCTCAGCGTGCACGGGACAGCCAAAGGGACTAGGATCAGCAGGGGCAGTGCTAGAGAGGATCCTGCCCCTAGCTGCTGGGTCAGGGAGAAGGGCCATAAACAAGTTACAAAGCACCTTGTGTCCACGAGTGGTTTTATATTGGGTGCACAGGAAATGGCAAGGAGGCAATAAGCCTGGTGGGACCCTCCAGCCCCCATCCTGTTGGATTGCATGGGTGAGGGTGATGGAGAGCAAGGGGGCAGGGCGCAGCCGTTCTTGGCCTGCGGAGAGAACCCCACCCTTCCAAGCAGGATCTGGCAGAGGATGGGGAGAGGCGGGGCTCTCTTGGGAAGTTTTGTTCTGTAGAGCAGGGCACACAGGAGGGGTAAGGTTCTCGCGAGCGGGGCCCTGGGGTCCCCTGGGCTCCTCGTACCACCCTATTCACATGGCTTGGAGAGCTTTTTCTGTTGCCCTTCAACCTGGAACTGTGCCCTGCATTGCTGAGTTGCAATGGCATGCGTGCTCTTGGTCAGTTCCAGCGCAAAACCGAGGGTCGTGGGAGGACCAAAGATGAGGCGGTCGCTCACGGTCCCTCCCTGTGGCAACAGATCCTCCTGCAGCGCAGGGGACAGTTCCACGGATGTGTGATGAAACGCAGGTGTGCTCCATGGGATGGGGGACATCCTGAGTGTTTATGTGTGAGGGATCCGCTGAGGGCAGGTCTGCGCCTGCACACGGACGTGTGTGTGTGTCTGTGTATGTGTGAAGGGGCAATGGGGAATGGCCCTATGCCCTCGACCATGTGTCTGCATTGTGTGCCTCCTCTTCAGTATTCAACCTGTAGTGCATGTGTGTGTGTCTGTGTCTCTCTGGGGCCTCCTTTGTACAAGGGCTGGAGAGCTATGGTGTGTGTTGTGGGTGTATGTTTCCATGTGCAGTTCTGTGTCCAGTGTTTGGGCTGAGGGTGCATGCATGAGTCCGTGAGAGAGATAGGATGTGTGCTGGGAATGCATGTGGGTTTGCATGGGCTTTTGTGCGTGTGTGTGCACGTGTGGGTGTGCTTGAGCGGTTGAGTGTGCATTTCTATGTCAGGGAGGTCGTGTGTTTTCCTCGCATGTGTCTGCATCCTCAGGGAGTGTGCGTTGGAGTATGTGTTTTAGACAGGTGAGAATGCCCGTGTGTCCAATTCTGTGGATGTTTATGGATTGCAGGGGACCAGGGGCAGACTTCTTTTTTGAGCAGGGTCAACTGTGTACGCCGATGCCGGAGACCTTGGATGTGTCGTCGTGTGTGCGTGTGCTTGCAAGCATAGCTGTATGTGGGGGAGGGCAGGGATGCATGCTCCGTGTGTGTGTTTTGTGTATGTGCGTAGAGCTCGTTGTGATTGTATAAGTGTGTCAGTGTGTGTGTGTGTGTATGAGAGATTGAGAGAGTGGCTACGTGTGTGTTCTTTATGACACAGATGATGGGTTTTGTTTACATGCTTCTGTAGCCTTAGGGCTATGAGCGTGTGTGCATGCTCCGATGTGTCACGATATTATGCCTGTGGGCTCGAGGCCATAGAGGTGGTGGGGTACGCATGTTAGTATTTTTGGGCACACACGTGTATGGTCTTTATGGTGAGGCCAAATGCGTATGCCTGTGCTAGAGACCTTGTGGCAACTGGGTGTGTCCCGAGTGTTTTTGCAAGCGCCTATGTGTCTCCATGCAAGGGATGGTGAGCAGGCCTCAGATCCATATGCAGGAGTGTGTATGAAGTGTGCACAGTGGGTTCGCAAACCGCTCGCCTGTCTGCGTGTGTGTGTGTGTGTGTGTGTGTGTGTGTGTGCTGGCTTGTGTACACGTGCGTTCTTTGAGGATGCAGAACAAGGGTTTGCTTATATTCTTCCCTTTCCTCAAGGGTAAGTTTGTGTGACTGTGCGTGCTCCGATGTGCTGGGGTCAGTTGTGTATGCCTGTTTGCCAGATGCTTTGGATGTTTCTCTTGTGTGTGTGTGACTACGAGTGTCCCAGGTCACACCTGGGAACATCATCTTAAGTTGGGACCAAATGTCTATGACTCTGCCAGAGACGTCTGTGACAGCTCTATGATGTGTGTGTGTGTGTGTGTGTGTGTGTGTGTGTGCTTACGAGCACCTGTGTGCCTGCATGCATGTCTGGTGTACATGCCTGAGTTCCAGAGATTCATGTGTGTATTTAGTGTGTTCGGTGCGTTTGCGTGAGCACGTGTGTCTGTGTGTGTCTGTGTGTTTGAATGGAGCCCAATGGGGTGTGTTTCTATTTTCACTCTGTGTGTGTGTGTGTGTGTGTGTGTGCGCGTATGTGTGCATGTGTGTGTGTGTCTGTGTGTACATGTGGCATCTCCTTTCTTTTGTTTCAGGGACCAGGTGTGGGAATGCAGAGCCCCCTTCTGAGTGCCTGAGTGCCCGTGTGTCCGTGTGTCTGTGTCTGCGTATCTGTCCCACCCAGGGAGGTTCACGCTGCTGAGATGCATATGAGGAAGCATCGCCCTTGACCAGAAGCCGTGAAAACTTCCCACGGAGCCTGGTGCCGGGGTGAAAGACAAGGTCGACGGAGGCCCCCGCGGAAAACCACTGAAATGTAGAAGACCGATGTCACCCGTGTTCCTGTAGGTTCCTGTGTGGAGGCTCACGAATGAGCTCCTTCCCGGAAAGGAGCAGGTGGTGTGCCTGAGCTCCTGGTATAAGGTTGTTGCTTACGATGCTGCCTTGGAATCCCCATTCTGAGGAAGGCATGGGCCCTCATGCTTGCCCAGAGGTCTAGGACACATAAGCTCTGGGACAGCATCCCAGCGGGGGGAGGTCCTTCCCGTGCGGATGGTGGTGCTGGGCAGCGGGAGGAGATGAACAACAGGCCAGCTATCAGGCCTCATGTCTTCCCTGGGGTAAAGACAGAGGTCAAGGCTAGGGAAGGATGAGCCAGCGCCAAACATGGCCAGTGTCTGGGTTTGGGGGATGGCCATGCCAGTCCTCCAGAGGGCTCCCTGCGGATGTCCTCAGGCACATCCACTGCACACAGCATGGCTGGGCCTGTAGTTTCATTTTCCATTGGACCCAGTGCCTGTGTTCGCTACCGGTCTGGCAAGGGGCCTGTCTCTTGCTGACACGGTCATCCTCTCCGGCACAGAAACAATGCTGTGGAGTGGAGGCCAGGCCTGTGCCGTCACGTCTCGGATGTCGCATCCATGCCTGGGCCCATATCAGCGCAGCTGGGCCTGCATAATGGCCTTTGGCCCTGTGAGTCTCTGCTTTGCCACAGATGCGGGGCCGTTGGCCCGACTTGAGTTTGTATGAATTTCTGGGCCCCGTGTTCTTCAACGTGGAGTGAGATGAGGCCGGGGCTGTCTCAGTAGTCTTCGAGGAGTCCTTGGCTGCCAGCGCCGTAAGCCATGTGGTGACGCATCCTTGGGAACAGAGGAACAGCCCCGCTCTTACTGCCGGCCAGCGAGGGGGAGGGATCTCCGGGGCCACGCCTAGGTCATCAGGTCCCTCATCTCTCTCACTCGTCCCACTTTCAAATGCTCTGTGGCTACGGGACGAAAAGGTCAGTCTCTCGCACGGAGCGTAGGCAGGGGCAGCTTTGTAAAGGCTGCCCGTTGTGCCGTCGTCTACATCGTCCTAGATGGCTGTGAAGACTCCTTACTGACCAGGGCCGCCTGGCGCCCACCATTGCTAGACCCGGTTCCTGTGTAAGCCCCTGTCTGTTTCCACCCTCTCCTCCGCCGCCGTGACTTCCTGTTTGGCTGTCTGACCGGTGTTTTCAGGGAACACGATTGCTGACCTCTTTGACACCACTGGATGGAGCTCTGCTCAGCGGACCTTTGGCTTCCGCAATCGGGTGTGTGTTGGGGGGGTCCCTTCTGCATAGGCGGTATGTCTTTCAGGCCAGTACGCCTTGCACCCTCTGTACGACCAAAGCCTCCCTCTGTGCCTCCGGCCTTCCTCGCTCCGTCGCCGTGTCTCCCTCCCCACACCTGCACACTCGTGTCCGTCCTGAACTCTGTCCGTCCTTCCCATCGCCCCCCCTCGCTCCCCAGCTCTTCTTTTCCCCCTGGGCTATGGTGCCTCTCCTCCCAGTCTCCCTGACTTCCCCCTCTCTCTGTCACCACCGCAGCCTCGCCCATCTGCAAGGCTGTGCTGTTTCGAGGGCACTTCTGCCTCGGGACCCTCAGGACCCTCCTCTTGGTCAGTTTGGATGGCACCAGTCACGCCAACGCCGGGACCTTTTCAGGGACAGTCTCAGATAATTTGCCTGCTCGCCACAGGCGGCCATGCCTTTTTCTCACTGCAGGCGTCCCTCTCTGCACTGACAGCTAACGTGGGCAACGGAGACACTTGGGCCCACCAAGCAGCCTGCCCTTCATCTCAAGGAAGCTCCTCCTGCTTCTTTCGGCTCAAAAACCCCCAGGACACACCCACCCATCCTTCCTATGGGAGGCCCTCCCATGAGGCAACCGTAAGGCTGGCAGCCTTGCCATGCCCCCCGGGGACTTCCTCACACCTCGATGACCGGCGTCCTATGTGGCCCATGATCCCCCCCTGGAGTGCACCTGCATGAGGTGTGGTTCGGACCCCAAGGACCTGCTGAGAAAGGACACATGTGCTGTCAATGCGCACCTGGTTGGTGTGCCATCCCCTCCCCGGCTGGTACCCACTCAGCGCGACGGACCCAGACAAAGGGAGCACTCAGAGCAAAGTTGGAAGGAAGACCCCGAGAGCCCTTGCATGAAGGTCTGGCGGCGACAGAAGAGAATGCAAAGAGGAAAAGAGACAGAGACGGGAAAGGGAAAGAGGTCGGGCAGAGGAAAGTCCAGCGGGAGCCGGTTTTGGCTGGTTTTAGCACGGCGGGCTCCCAGAAAGATGCATTTAGTCCCCGGACTTGAGGTCTGGCCCCTTAGCATGCCTCCCAGTGCGAGTGGGGGAGCTGGCTGGGGCCGGCTTAGAAGCTCTGTGTGCACCCTGGTGGCCAGGGACTGTGGCTCATGGCTACGTAATTTCAGGGCAAGGACATTGTGTGCAGATTCCTTCTCTGAAGGAAAGCTGGGTGGAGCGGGGTGGTGCTGGGGTGCGGAGGGGGGTGGCCCCTGCACACAGCAGCTTGGTGGTAGGCTCCTGGCTCCCTCCACCGCTGGGCTGTTTCAGGGCATAAGCTCGGCGACAGTGACGCGGCTCCGTTGGAGCACCAGACGGTACCCCCAGGGCTTTCCCTGGGTTCCGCTAAGAAGGAGCGTGGGAGGCTTTCGGGCGGCGGGGAGACACGGGATTCAGCCGCTAGATTTCAAAAGCTAGCGTCAGGCGAGGGGTCCCAGAGGGACGGATGTGAAAGGGACGAGCGGGACTGTGACACGAGGGCACCTGCGGGAAGGCCTGTGAGGTGTCTGTGCAGAAAACGTTAGGGGTTGGGAGGCGCGGAGGCCACGGCGGGGGGGCGTCCCGGGCGCCCTTCCTGGCTAGCTCTGGGGCCTGCAGGGGCCTAGGAGGGTGGTGGCCACGCCCACGGCCTATCCCGGGCGAGACCCGGGAGAACCCCGCATCCTCTCGGGGCTCGGAGTCTCTGCTGCTCCCAGGACGCATGCGGGTCTCCCCCAGGCACGCCCCGCCCCGCGCCGCTTGGCGCCGGCCCCAACCTCCCCGGGTCCCTGTGCGCATGCGTGCCCCGGGCCCGCGCATTCTGAGAGGCTGCTGCTGCCCACCGCCGAAGCCCGGCGCGAGAGCGAAAGCTGCCGGTTCCGCTTCCGTCGCCTGCCCTCCGCAGCTGCCTGGGTTGAGGGGCACGGCCACATGGAGAGGGAGTCGACGTCCGGGGAAGGCGGGGCTGCCCCAGAATCCGGGACCACCTTGGTCCCAGACGGGGGCGGTGAGGAGGCGGGGGCCCTCAGGGAGACCGGGTCCTGCGGGCACGCGGGGGTGCTTCTGGCCCTGGAGGCTGCCGGGCTGGTGGCCGCGGCTGTGCGGGAAGCTGTGGCCCCGAGTGGCCCAGAGGAGGCCGGCGCGGGGCAGGTGTTGGTGCTTGTGGTGCAGGATATCGTGGCGGAGGTGGAGGTGGTGGCGGTGGAAGACGAGGAGGTGCTGGCGGCGCAAGACGAGGAGGTGCTGGCGGTGCAAGACGAGGAGGTGGCGCAAGCAGAGTGGGTCGAGAAGCCGAAGGAGCTGTCGCAGGCAGAGCCGGTGCCGCGGCCCGACACAGCCGGGGCCGCACTTGCCGCGCTGCAGGTGGTTCAGGAAGCGCTCCGCTCTGTGGATGTCCAAGCCACCAGGGCCTACCTGCGGCTCAAGCGCAGGATGAATCAGAAGCGGAGTGGTCACCTGGCTCGAAGGAGGGCCATCATCCAGGGCATCCCTGGCTTCTGGGCACGCGCCGTATCCTTCCTTCATCGCGCCGGCTGGGTGTTGGCCCCTGGGGAGGACAGTGGGAGCAGGGCAGCAGGGAGCAGAGCCTGAGCCTGAGCCAGGGGTAGAGAACTGCGAAGCTGGGCCGGGCTCCCCCAACCATGGACCCCACCCTTCCAGCAATGGGCACCTGCCAGCAGTAGGCCGCTGGGCCAGCAGGGGGCGCAAAGCCCCGAACCCTGGGCCTACCCTTCTTCTGCGCTGCCTAGGGGGCTGGGGTCCAGCAGTGGGTGGTCCGGGAGGAGGTGGGTGCGGGCAGTGCGCGTTGGCGGGAAAGGCAGAGCCTGAGACCTGTGGAGTCCTCTGTGAGTGGAAGCTCCGGACCAGTGCTTTGGGGCTCAGCACCCCCACACGCCTCTGCGGTCCCGGAACCCGGGTCAACACTCTTGACTCCTAGTGAAGCCCAGCCCACTTGGCTCAGAGCACATGTTGGAAGGAAAGGATTTGGGGGGTAAATGGGGCAGATGGAGAGGCTGCCTGCCTCATTCCGTGTCCTTCAGACGGTGTATGGTTGCCGAGTTCCCGGGAAACCTAGGGTTCTGTGCGGCACTTGCATGCATTGAGAGTCAGTCAGCAGGCTGCCTGATTTCAGCGCTATAAACTGTGCTATAAACAGTGCTATAAACTGTGTCTCCACAGACCCTTCTGAAGCAGGCCGAGGCCGCTGGCCCAGGTGCTCACAGACACGTTTCCTCCCTCCCTGGTTCTCCCTCTCCATGACCCCCACCCACTTGCGCTCGCTCTCTCTCTCTCTCTCTCTCTCAACTCTCCCAGCCCTCCTTCTACGTCTGTCGTCAGGGTTTGGGTGTGTCTGTCTCTCTGTCTCCTTCCTCCCGCCCTACCCCTTTCCTCCCTGTGTGGCTGACTCTGCCAGGCCCTTGCTCGGGACCCTGGGTGTGCAGCCATGCTGCAAGCGAGCGGAGCAGCCCCCTTGTGGGCACAGAAGGTCCCTGAAGGGCCCAGGGCCTCAGGTGAGCACACAGGCAAACGGGGCCGTGAGGGGGACCGAGCACATCCAGACATCCAGAGTGGTGACTGACTGCCTCCTGGCCTCCTGGCCCAGCCGAGCACGGGCACAGGCCACAGAGGACGTAGGCAGGGAGAGCGGGTGGGCTCTTGGCCTTGCCCTCTTGGGCCCCGGGAGCCTCAGCCCTGTTGATCCTCAAAGCCCTGCGATGCCCCACGGCAGAGCATGGGTGACGAAAGGGCAAGCGCTGGGGAGGTAGAGAGGGGGCAGTGCCTGCTTTTTCTGCACAGGCCGCATTCCGTCCCTGGCTCTCAGTCGGGAAGGGCCGGGGCGTTCCTGGTTCTCTTCTTGTCGCCCTTGACGTCGAGGCTCCTTGACCCAAGGCAGATCCTGAATCACCCCCAGTTATCAGCTGTGATATGTGACCAGGACATAGACATGCTCAGCTACATGACCAATTTAGAGGTTAGCCCTGGAGCCTGAGGTCAACGGTGGTGCCTTGGGAGTGGGGTTTGTGCTGGAGTGGGTGCAGTTGAGTTGCTGAGAGTTGCGGTCAGTCAGTCACGCAGAACACCTAGGGTCAACGACCCCTCCCCGTCCCCCTCCTCTTGCTTTCCTGCGGCAGGTGGAGGAACTGGGTCGTCCCAAGTACCGCTGCAGGTTGATGTTTTACTTTGGGAGCAACCCCTACTTCCAGAACGACGTGATCGTTAAGGAGTATCACCTTAGCATCGGCGGTAGGTGTGGGCTGGAGGTTCAGAGGAGCTGGTGGAGGGCTTCCCGGCATGAGGGCCCGGGGGTGGAAAGGGAGGAGTGCGGGGTCCTCGGGGCAGTGCAGGGATTTGGCACAGGAAGGGGGAGAGGTCGTCGGTTGAGAGCGAGAGCTGGCGTGGGTCCTAGGCCTCGGAGAGCCTCCCTTAAGTTTCCTCGTCCCGCAGGATATAGGGAGACTCGTTGCACTCCAGTCCAGTGGTTCTGGGATTATGAACGTGGTGCTGCCAGCCGCAGGCGAGACCCCAGCGGCCTGAACTTCTTCAACTGGTTGTGTGACCCCAGCTGCCCAGGGTCCAACAGGATCGCCGGGGTGAGGCCCCTGCAGCCTTCGTCAGCAGCGCAGATGCTGGAGTCCCGGCTGCTGGGGAACGGGGTCGGGGGCCCTGTGCTCAGCTGACCTTTTGTCCCCTACCAGATCATCATCGAGGACCTGTGGCCCAATCCTTTGCAGTACTACCCGAGGCAGGAAGGCGGCCTATGGGAATGAGCTGAGAGGACGACCTGTCGGTGAGGAGCCAGGAGGGCTGGGTCCAGAGCCCTGTGGGGTGGGGTGCCAGGGGACAGTCAATTTAGTGGCAGGGAAACTGAGGCTCAGAGGAGCTTGGACCCATGGAGCAGGTGGCAGGGTGGGAAGTGAGCCTGGGGGAACTCAGAGCGCACACACAGGGCCGAGGATGGGTCTAGTCCGGCAGGTTCATGCCTGCCATGCTGTCCTTCGGAAAACCCCTGGCCAATCCGGACAAGCAAGGCTCCCCCAGCCCATTTTCCTGAAGTGTCTCCCATGGCTGTCGGCCCCTCTCTGGGTCCTCCTGCCACTCATTCAGTTCGTGATGGCCTGCCTGTCTTTGGGAGTCGGAATCCTTGTCCCAGCCCACTCTTGGACCACGCCTCCCTGACGGCCGTCCACATGCCTGAGCACCGCGTGTCCTCCCACCGCCGTTCACATGTCCTTGGGAATGGTCCCAGGCCATCCCAAGCAGGGTCACGGGGCCCTGGCTGTGGAGGAACCGGGATCCCACGAGGACAAGGCATGCTCACAACATCACGTTCAGTATCCCTGCCATCATACATTTTCACAAAGAGCTAAGACTTTTGTGTGTATTTTCATGTTTCTGTGTGTGTGTGTGTGTGTGTGTGTCAAGGCATGGCAGCTGTGTGGAAGTGGACATCACAGAGCATCCACGTTGCACCACCAAGAAGAATCTGATGAGGCCTCCACCGTTGAGAGACATGGATGGGCTCGTCTCCGTGGTGCTCAGCGTGCACGGGACAGCCAAAGGGACTAGGATCAGCAGGGGCAGTGCTAGAGAGGATCCTGCCCCTAGCTGCTGGGTCAGGGAGAAGGGCCATAAACAAGTTACAAAGCACCTTGTGTCCACGAGTGGTTTTATATTGGGTGCACAGGAAATGGCAAGGAGGCAATAAGCCTGGTGGGACCCTCCAGCCCCCATCCTGTTGGATTGCATGGGTGAGGGTGATGGAGAGCAAGGGGGCAGGGCGCAGCCGTTCTTGGCCTGCGGAGAGAACCCCACCCTTCCAAGCAGGATCTGGCAGAGGATGGGGAGAGGCGGGGCTCTCTTGGGAAGTTTTGTTCTGTAGAGCAGGGCACACAGGAGGGGTAAGGTTCTCGCGAGCGGGGCCCTGGGGTCCCCTGGGCTCCTCGTACCACCCTATTCACATGGCTTGGAGAGCTTTTTCTGTTGCCCTTCAACCTGGAACTGTGCCCTGCATTGCTGAGTTGCAATGGCATGCGTGCTCTTGGTCAGTTCCAGCGCAAAACCGAGGGTCGTGGGAGGACCAAAGATGAGGCGGTCGCTCACGGTCCCTCCCTGTGGCAACAGATCCTCCTGCAGCGCAGGGGACAGTTCCACGGATGTGTGAGGGAACGCAGGTGTGCTCCATGGGATGGGGGACATCCTGAGTGTTTATGTGTGAGGGATCCGCTGAGGGCAGGTCTGCGCCTGCACACGGACGTGTGTGTGTGTCTGTGTATGTGTGAAGGGGCAATGGGGAATGGCCCTATGCCCTCGACCATGTGTCTGCATTGTGTGCCTCCTCTTCAGTATTCAACCTGTAGTGCATGTGTGTGTGTCTGTGTCTCTCTGGGGCCTCCTTTGTACAAGGGCTGGAGAGCTATGGTGTGTGTTGTGGGTGTATGTTTCCATGTGCAGTTCTGTGTCCAGTGTTTGGGCTGAGGGTGCATGCATGAGTCCGTGAGAGAGATAGGATGTGTGCTGGGAATGCATGTGGGTTTGCATGGGCTTTTGTGCGTGTGTGTGCACGTGTGGGTGTGCTTGAGCGGTTGAGTGTGCATTTCTATGTCAGGGAGGTCGTGTGTTTTCCTCGCATGTGTCTGCATCCTCAGGGAGTGTGCGTTGGAGTATGTGTTTTAGACAGGTGAGAATGCCCGTGTGTCCAATTCTGTGGATGTTTATGGATTGCAGGGGACCAGGGGCAGACTTCTTTTTTGAGCAGGGTCAACTGTGTACGCCGATGCCGGAGACCTTGGATGTGTCGTCGTGTGTGCGTGTGCTTGCAAGCATAGCTGTATGTGGGGGAGGGCAGGGATGCATGCTCCGTGTGTGTGTTTTGTGTATGTGCGTAGAGCTCGTTGTGATTGTATAAGTGTGTCAGTGTGTGTGTGTGTGTATGAGAGATTGAGAGAGTGGCTACGTGTGTGTTCTTTATGACACAGATGATGGGTTTTGTTTACATGCTTCTGTAGCCTTAGGGCTATGAGCGTGTGTGCATGCTCCGATGTGTCACGATATTATGCCTGTGGGCTCGAGGCCATAGAGGTGGTGGGGTACGCATGTTAGTATTTTTGGGCACACACGTGTATGGTCTTTATGGTGAGGCCAAATGCGTATGCCTGTGCTAGAGACCTTGTGGCAACTGGGTGTGTCCCGAGTGTTTTTGCAAGCGCCTATGTGTCTCCATGCAAGGGATGGTGAGCAGGCCTCAGATCCATATGCAGGAGTGTGTATGAAGTGTGCACAGTGGGTTCGCAAACCGCTCGCCTGTCTGCGTGTGTGGGTGTGTGTGTGTGTGCTGGCTTGTGTACACGTGCGTTCTTTGAGGATGCAGAACAAGGGTTTGCTTACATTCTTCTCTTTCCTCAAGGGTAAGTTTGTGTGACTGTGCATACTCCGATGTGCTGGGGTCAGTTGTGTATGCCTGTTTGCCAGATGCTTTGGATGTTTCTCTTGTGTGTGTGTGACTACGAGTGTCCCAGGTCACACCTGGGAACATCCTTTTGAGTTGGGACCAAATGTCTATGACTCTGCCAGAGACGTTCTGTGACAGCTCTATGATGTGTGTGTGTGTGTGTGTGTGTGTGTCTGTGCTTACGAGCACCTGTGTGCCTGCATGCATGTCTGGTGTACATGCCTGAGTTCCAGAGATACATGTGTGTATTTAGTGTGTTCGGTGCGTTTGCGTGAGCACGTGTGTCTGTGTGTGTCTGAATGGAGCCCGATCGGGTGTGTTTCTATTTTCACTCTGTGTGTGTGTGTGTGTGCGCGTATGTGTGCATGTGTGTGTGTGTGTCTGTGTGTACATGTGGCATCTCCTTTCTTTTGTTTCAGGGACCAGGTGTGGGAATGCAGAGCCCCCTTCTGAGTGCCTGAGTGCCCGTGTGTCCGTGTGTCTGTGTCTGCGTATCTGTCCCACCCAGGGAGGTTCACGCTGCTGAGATGCATATGAGGAAGCATCGCCCTTGACCAGAAGCCGTGAAAACTTCCCACGGAGCCTGGTGCCGGGGTGAAAGACAAGGTCGACGGAGGCCCCCGCGGAAAACCACTGAAATGTAGAAGACCGATGTCACCCGTGTTCCTGTAGGTTCCTGTGTGGAGGCTCACGAATGAGCTCCTTCCCGGAAAGGAGCAGGTGGTGTGCCTGAGCTCCTGGTATAAGGTTGTTGCTTACGATGCTGCCTTGGAATCCCCATTCTGAGGAAGGCATGGGCCCTCATGCTTGCCCAGAGGTCTAGGACACATAAGCTCTGGGACAGCATCCCAGCGGGGGGAGGTCCTTCCCGTGCGGATGGTGGTGCTGGGCAGCGGGAGGAGATGAACAACAGGCCAGCTATCAGGCCTCATGTCTTCCCTGGGGTAAAGACAGAGGTCAAGGCTAGGGAAGGATGAGCCAGCGCCAAACATGGCCAGTGTCTGGGTTTGGGGGATGGCCATGCCAGTCCTCCAGAGGGCTCCCTGCGGATGTCCTCAGGCACATCCACTGCACACAGCATGGCTGGGCCTGTAGTTTCATTTTCCATTGGACCCAGTGCCTGTGTTCGCTACCGGTCTGGCAAGGGGCCTGTCTCTTGCTGACACGGTCATCCTCTCCGGCACAGAAACAATGCTGTGGAGTGGAGGCCAGGCCTGTGCCGTCACGTCTCTGATGTCGCATCCATGCCTGGGCCCATATCAGCGCAGCTGGGCCTGCATAATGGCCTTTGGCCCTGTGAGTCTCTGCTTTGCCACAGATGCGGGGCCGTTGGCCCGACTTGAGTTTGTATGAATTTCTGGGCCCCGTGTTCTTCAACGTGGAGTGAGATGAGGCCGGGGCTGTCTCAGTAGTCTTCGAGGAGTCCTTGGCTGCCAGCGCCGTAAGCCATGTGGTGACGCATCCTTGGGAACAGAGGAACAGCCCCGCTCTTACTGCCGGCCAGCGAGGGGGAGGGATCTCCGGGGCCACGCCTAGGTCATCAGGTCCCTCATCTCTCTCACTCGTCCCACTTTCAAATGCTCTGTGGCTACGGGACGAAAAGGTCAGTCTCTCGCACGGAGCGTAGGCAGGGGCAGCTTTGTAAAGGCTGCCCGATGTGCCGTCGTCTACATCGTCCTAGATGGCTGTGAAGACTCCTTACTGACCAGGGCCGCCTGGCGCCCACCATTGCTAGACCCGGTTCCTGTGTAAGCCCCTGTCTGTTTCCACCCTCTCCTCCGCCGCCGTGACTTCCTGTTTGGCTGTCTGACCGGTGTTTTCAGGGAACACGATTGCTGACCTCTTTGACACCACTGGATGGAGCTCTGCTCAGCGGACCTTTGGCTTCCGCAATCGGGTGTGTGTTGGGGGGGTCCCTTCTGCATAGGCGGTATGTCTTTCGGGCCAGTACGCCTTGCACCCTCTGTACGACCAAAGCCTCCCTCTGTGCCTCCGGCCTTCCTCGCTCCGTCGCCGTGTCTCCCTCCCCACACCTGCACACTCGTGTCCGTCCTGAACTCTGTCCGTCCTTCCCATCGCCCCCCTCGCTCCCCAGCTCTTCTTTTCCCCCTGGGCTATGGTGCCTCTCCTCCCAGTCTCCCTGACTTCCCCCTCTCTCTGTCACCACCGCAGCCTCGCCCATCTGCAAGGCTGTGCTGTTTCGAGGGCACTTCTGCCTCGGGACCCTCAGGACCCTCCTCTTGGTCAGTTTGGATGGCACCAGTCACGCCAACGCCGGGACCTTTTCAGGGACAGTCTCAGATAATTTGCCTGCTCGCCACAGGCGGCCATGCCTTTTTCTCACTGCAGGCGTCCCTCTCTGCACTGACAGCTAACGTGGGCAACGGAGACACTTGGGCCCACCAAGCAGCCTGCCCTTCATCTCAAGGAAGCTCCTCCTGCTTCTTTCGGCTCAAAAACCCCCAGGACACACCCACCCATCCTTCCTATGGGAGGCCCTCCCATGAGGCAACCGTAAGGCTGGCAGCCTTGCCATGCCCCCCGGGGACTTCCTCACACCTCGATGACCGGCGTCCTATGTGGCCCATGATCCCCCCCTGGAGTGCACCTGCATGAGGTGTGGTTCGGACCCCAAGGACCTGCTGAGAAAGGACACATGTGCTGTCTATGCACACCTGGTTGGTGTGCCATCCCCTCCCCGGCTGGTACCCACTCAGCGCGACGGACCCAGACAAAGGGAGCACTCAGAGCAAAGTTGGAAGGAAGACCCCGAGAGCCCTTGCATGAAGGTCTGGCGGCGACAGAAGAGAATGCAAAGAGGAAAAGAGACAGAGACGGGAAAGGGAAAGAGGTCGGGCAGAGGAAAGTCCAGCGGGAGCCGGTTTTGGCTGGTTTTAGCAGCGGCGGGCTCCCAGAAAGATGCATTTAGTCCCCGGACTTGAGGTCTGGCCCCTTAGCATGCCTCCCAGTGCGAGTGGGGGAGCTGGCTGGGGCCGGCTTAGAAGCTCTGTGTGCACCCTGGTGGCCAGGGACTGTGGCTCATGGCTACGTACTTTCAGGGCAAGGACATTGTGTGCAGATTCCTTCTCTGAAGGAAAGCTGGGTGGAGCGGGGTGGTGCTGGGGTGCGGAGGGGGGTGGCCCCTGCACACAGCAGCTTGGTGGTAGGCTCCTGGCTCCCTCCACCGCTGGGCTGTTTCAGGGCATAAGCTCGGCGACAGTGACGCGGCTCCGTTGGAGCACCAGACGGTACCCCCAGGGCTTTCCCTGGGTTCCGCTAAGAAGGAGCGTGGGAGGCTTTCGGGCGGCGGGGAGACACGGGATTCAGCCGCTAGATTTCAAAAGCTAGCGTCAGGCGAGGGGTCCCAGAGGGACGGATGTGAAAGGGACGAGCGGGACTGTGACACGAGGGCACCTGCGGGAAGGCCTGTGAGGTGTCTGTGCAGAAAACGTTAGGGGTTGGGAGGCGCGGAGGCCACGGCGGGGGGGCGTCCCGGGCGCCCTTCCTGGCTAGCTCTGGGGCCTGCAGGGGCCTAGGAGGGTGGTGGCCACGCCCACGGCCTATCCCGGGCGAGACCCGGGAGAACCCCGCATCCTCTCGGGGCTCGGAGTCTCTGCTGCTCCCAGGACGCATGCGGGTCTCCCCCAGGCACGCCCCGCCCCGCGCCGCTTGGCGCCGGCCCCAACCTCCCCGGGTCCCTGTGCGCATGCGTGCCCCGGGCCCGCGCATTCTGAGAGGCTGCTGCTGCCCACCTCCGAAGCCCGGCGCGAGAGCGGAAGCTGCCGGTCTCGCTTCCGTCGCCTGCCCTCCGCAGCTGCCTGGGTTGAGGGGCACGGCCACATGGAGAGGGAGTCGACGTCCGGGGAAGGCGGGGCTGCCCCAGAATCCGGGACCACCTTGGTCCCAGACGGGGGCGGTGAGGAGGCGGGGGCCCTCAGGGAGACCGGGTCCTGCGGGCACGCGGGGGTGCTTCTGGCCCTGGAGGCTGCCGGGCTGGTGGCCGCGGCTGTGCGGGAAGCTGTGGCCCCGAGTGGCCCAGAGGAGCCCGGCGCGGGGCAGGTGTTGGTGCTTGTGGTGCAGGATATCGTGGCGGAGGTGGAGGTGGTGGCGGTGGAAGACGAGGAGGTGGTGGCGGTGGAAGACGAGGAGGTGCTGGCGGCGCAAGACGAGGAGGTGCTGGCGGTGCAAGACGAGGAGGTGGCGCAAGCAGAGTGGGTCGAGAAGCCGAAGGAGCTGTCGCAGGCAGAGCCGGTGCCGCGGCCCGACACAGCCGGGGCCGCACTTGCCGCGCTGCAGGTGGTTCAGGAAGCGCTCCGCTCTGTGGATGTCCAAGCCACCAGGGCCTACCTGCGGCTCAAGCGCAGGATGAATCAGAAGCGGAGTGGTCACCTGGCTCGAAGGAGGGCCATCATCCAGGGCATCCCTGGCTTCTGGGCACGCGCCGTATCCTTCCTTCATCGCGCCGGCTGGGTGTTGGCCCCTGGGGAGGACAGTGGGAGCAGGGCAGCAGGGAGCAGAGCCTGAGCCTGAGCCAGGGGTAGAGAACTGCGAAGCTGGGCCGGGCTCCCCCAACCATGGACCCCACCCTTCCAGCAATGGGCACCTGCCAGCAGTAGGCCGCTGGGCCAGCAGGGGGCGCAAAGCCCCGAACCCTGGGCCTACCCTTCTTCTGCGCTGCCTAGGGGGCTGGGGTCCAGCAGTGGGTGGTCCGGGAGGAGGTGGGTGCGGGCAGTGCGCGTTGGCGGGAAAGGCAGAGCCTGAGACCTGTGGAGTCCTCTGTGAGTGGAAGCTCCGGACCAGTGCTTTGGGGCTCAGCACCCCCACACGCCTCTGCGGTCCCGGAACCCGGGTCAACACTCTTGACTCCTAGTGAAGCCCAGCCCACTTGGCTCAGAGCACATGTTGGAAGGAAAGGATTTGGGGGGTAAATGGGGCAGATGGAGAGGCTGCCTGCCTCATTCCGTGTCCTTCAGACGGTGTATGGTTGCCGAGTTCCCGGGAAACCTAGGGTTCTGTGCGGCACTTGCATGCATTGAGAATCAGTCAGCAGGCTGCCTGATTTCAGCGCTATAAACTGTGCTATAAACAGTGCTATAAACTGTGTCTCCACAGACCCTTCTGAAGCAGGCCGAGGCCGCTGGCCCAGGTGCTCACAGACACGTTTCCTCCCTCCCTGGTTCTCCCTCTCCATGACCCCCACCCACTCGCGCTCGCTCTCTCTCTCTCTCTCTCTCTCAACCCTCCCAGCCCTCCTTCTACGTCTGTCGTCAGGGTTTGGGTGTGTCTGTCTCTCTGTCTCCTTCCTCCCGCCCTACCCCTTTCCTCCCTGTGTGGCTGACTCTGCCAGGCCCTTGCTCGGGACCCTGGGTGTGCAGCCATGCTGCAAGCGAGCGGAGCAGCCCCCTTGTGGGCACAGAAGGTCCCTCAAGGGCCCAGGGCCTCGGGTGAGCACACAGGCAAACGGGGCCGTGAGGGGGACCGAGCCCATCCAGACATCCAGAGTGGTGACTGACTGCCTCCTGGCCTCCTGGCCCAGCCGAGCACGGGCACAGGCCACAGAGGACGTAGGCAGGGAGAGCGGGTGGGCTCTTGGCCTTGCCCTCTTGGGCCCCGGGAGCCTCAGCCCTGTTGATCCTCGAAGCCCTGCGATGCCCCACGGCAGAGCATGGGTGACGAAAGCGCAAGCGCTGGGGAGGTAGAGAGGGGGCAGTGCCTGCTGTTTCTGCACAGGCCGCATTCCGTCCCTGGCTCTCAGTCGGGAAGGGCCGGGGCGTTCCTGGTTCTCTTCTTGTCGCCCTTGACGTCGAGGCTCCTTGACCCAAGGCAGATCCTGAATCACCCCCAGTTATCAGCTGTGATATGTGACCAGGACACAGACATGCTCAGCTACATGACCAATTTAGAGGTTAGCCCTGGAGCCTGAGGTCAACGGTGGTGCCTTGGGAGTGGGGTTTGTGCTGGAGTGGGTGCAGTTGAGTTGCTGAGAGTTGCGGTCAGTCAGTCACGCAGAACACCTAGGGTCAACGACCCCTCCCCGTCCCCCTCCTCTTGCTTTCCTGCGGCAGGTGGAGGAACTGGGTCGTCCCAAGTACCGCTGCAGGTTGAAGTTTTACTTTGGGAGCAACCCCTACTTCCAGAACGACGTGATCGTTAAGGAGTATCACCTTAGCATCGGCGGTAGGTGTGGGCTGGAGGTTCAGAGGAGCTGGTGGAGGGCTTCCCGGCATGAGGGCCCGGGGGTGGAAAGGGAGGAGTGCGGGGTCCTCGGGGCAGTGCAGGGATTTGGCACAGGAAGGGGGAGAGGTCGTCGGTTGAGAGCGAGAGCTGGCGTGGGTCCTAGGCCTCGGAGAGCCTCCCTTAAGTTTCCTCGTCCCGCAGGATATAGGGAGACTCGTTGCACTCCAGTCCAGTGGTTCTGGGATTATGAACGTGGTGCTGCCAGCCGCAGGCGAGACCCCAGCGGCCTGAACTTCTTCAACTGGCTGTGTGACCCCAGCTGCCCAGGGTCCAACAGGATCGCCGGGGTGAGGCCCCTGCAGCCTTCGTCAGCAGCGCAGATGCTGGAGTCCCGGCTGCTGGGGAACGGGGTCGGGGGCCCTGTGCTCAGCTGACCTTTTGTCCCCTACCAGATCATCATCGAGGACCTGTGGCCCAATCCTTTGCAGTACTACCCGAGGCAGGAAGGCGGCCTATGGGAATGAGCTGAGAGGACGACCTGTCGGTGAGGAGCCAGGAGGGCTGGGTCCAGAGCCCTGTGGGGTGGGGTGCCAGGGGACAGTCAATTTAGTGGCAGGGAAACTGAGGCTCAGAGGAGCGTGGACCCATGGAGCAGGTGGCAGGGTGGGAAGTGAGCCTGGGGGAACTCAGAGCGCACACACAGGGCCGAGGATGGGTCTAGTCCGGCAGGTTCATGCCTGCCATGCTGTCCTTCGGAAAACCCCTGGCCAATCCGGACAAGCAAGGCTCCCCCAGCCCATTTTCCTGAAGTGTCTCCCATGGCTGTCGGCCCCTCTCTCGGTCCTCCTGCCACTCATTCAGTTCGTGAAGGCCTGCCTGTCTTTGGGAATGGGGCTCCTTGTCCCAGCCCACTCTTGGACCACGCCTCCATGACGGCCGTCCACATGCCTGAGCACCGCGTGTCCTCCCACAGCCGTTCACATGTCCTTGGGAATGGTCCCAGGCCATCCCAGGCAGGGTCACGGGGCCCTGGCTGTGGAGGAACCGGGATCCCACGAGGACAAGGCATGCTCACAACCTCACATTCACTATCCCTGCCATCATACATTTTCACAAAGAGCTAAGACTTTTGTGTGTATTTTCATGTTTCTGTGTGTGTGTGTGTGTGTGTGTGTGTGTGTCAAGGCATGGCAGCTGTGTGGAAGTGGACATCACAGAGCATCCACGTTGCACCACCAAGAAGAATCTGATGAGGCCTCCACCGTTGAGAGACTTGGATGGGCTCGTCTCCGTGGTGCTCAGCCTGCACGGGACAGCCAAAGGGACAAGGATCAGCAGGGGCAGCGCTAGAGAGGATCCTGCCCCTAGCTGCAGGGTCAGGGAGAAGGGCCATAAACAAGTTACAAAGCACCTTGTGTCCACGTGTGGTTTTATATTGGGGGCACAGGAAATGGCAAGGAGGCAATAAGCCTGGTGGGACCCCCCAGCCCCCATCCTGTTGGATTCCATGGGTGAGGGTGATGGAGAGCAAGGGGGCAGGGCGCAGCCGTTCTTGGCCTGCGGAGAGAACCCCACCCTTCCAAGCAGGATCTGGCAGAGCATGGGGAGAGGCGGGGCTCTCTTGGGAAGTTTTGTTCTGTAGAGCAGGGCACACAGGAGGGGTAAGGTGCTCCCGAGCGGGGCCCTGGGGTCCCCTGGGCTCCTCGTACCACCCTATTCACATGGCTTGGAGAGCTTTTTCTGTTGCCCTTCAACCTGGAACTGTGCCCTGCATTGCTGAGTTGCAATGCCATGCGTGCTCTTGGTCAGTTCCAGTGCAAAACCGAGGGTCGGGGGAGGACCAAAGATGAGGCGGTCGCTCACGGTCCCTCCCTGTGGCAACAGATCCTCCTGCAGCGCAGGGGACAGTTCCACGGATGTGTGAGGGAACGCAGGTGTGCTCCATGGGATGGGGGACATCCTGAGTGTTTATGTGTGAGGGATCCGCTGAGGGCAGGTCTGCGCCTGCACACGGACGTGTGTGTGTGTCTGTGTATGTGTGAAGGGGCAATGGGGAATGGCCCTATGCCCTCGACCATGTGTCTGCATTGTGTGCCTCCTCTTCAGTATTCAACCTGTAGTGCATGTGTGTGTGTCTGTGTCTCTCTGGGGCCTCCTTTGTACAAGGGCTGGAGAGCTATGGTGTGTGTTGTGGGTGTATGTTTCCATGTGCAGTTCTGTGTCCAGTGTTTGGGCTGAGGGTGCATGCATGAGTCCGTGAGAGAGGATGTGTGCTAGGAATGCATGTGGGTTTGCATGGGCTTTTGTGCGTGTGCGTGCACGTGTGGGTGTGCTTGAGCGGTTGAGTGTGCATTTCTATGTCAGGGAGGTCGTGTGTTTTCCTCGCATGTGTCTGCATCCTCAGGGAGTGTGCGTTGGAGTATGTGTTTTAGACAGGTGAGAATGCCCGTGTGTCCAATTCTGTGGATGTTTATGGATTGCAGGGGACCAGGGGCAGACTTCTTTTTTGAGCAGGGTCAACTGTGTACGCCGATGCCGGAGACCTTGGATGTGTCGTCGTGTGTGCGTGTGCTTGCAAGCATAGCAGTATGTGGGGGAGGGCAGGGATGCATGCTCCGTGTGTGTGTTTTGTGTATGTGCGTAGAGCTCGTTGTGATTGTATAAGTGTGTCAGTGTGTGTGTGTGTGTGTATGAGAGATTGAGAGAGTGGCTACGTGTGTGTTCTTTATGACACAGATGATGGGTTTTGTTTACATGCTTCTGTAGCTTTAGGGCTATGAGCGTGTGTGCATGCTCCAATGTGTCACGATATTATGCCTGTGGGCTCGAGGCCAAGGAGGTGGTCGGGTATGCATGTTAGTGTTTTGGGGCACACACGTGTATGGTTTTTATGGTGAGGCCAAATGCGTATGCCTGTGCCAGAGACCTTGTGGCAACTGGGTGTGTCCCGAGTGTTTTTGCAAGCGCCTATGTGTCTCCATGCAAGGGATGGTGAGCAGGCCTCAGATCCATATGCAGGAGTGTGTATGTAGTGTGTACAGTGGGTTCGCAAATTGCTCGCCTGTCTGCGTGCGTGTGTGTGTGTGTGTGTGTGTGCTGGCTTGAGTACACGTGCATTCTTTGAGGATGCAGAACAAGGGTTTGCTTACATTCTTCCCTTTCCTCAAGGGTAAGTTTGTGTGAGTGTGCATGCTCTGATGTGCTGGGGTCAGTTGTGTATGCCTGTTTGCCAGATGCTTTGGATGTGTTCTCTTGTGTGTGTGTGACTACGAGTGTCCCAGGTCACACCTGGGAACATCCTTTTGAGTTGGGGCCAAATGTCTATGCCTCTGCCAGAGACGTCCTGTGACAGCTCTATGATGTGTGTTTGTATGTGTGTGTGTGTGTGTGTGTGTGTGCTTACGAGCACCTCTGTGCCTGCATGCATGTCTGGTGTACATGCCTGAGTTCCAGAGATACATGTGTGTATTTAGTGTGTTCGGTGCGTTTGCGTGAGCACGTGTGTCTGTGTGTGTCTGTGTGTTTGAATGGAGCCCGATCGGGTGTGTTTCTATTTTCACTCTGTGTGTGTGTGTGTGTGTGTGTGTGCGCGCATATGTGTGCATGTGTGTGTGTGTCTGTGTGTACATGTGGCATCTCCTTTCTTTTGTTTCAGGGACCAGTTGTGGGAATGCAGAGCCCCCTTCTGAGTGCCTGAGTGCCCGTGTGTCCGTGTATCTGTGTCTGCGTATCTGTCCCACCCAGGGAGGTTCACGCTGCTGAGATGCATATGAGGAAGCATTGCCCTTGACCAGAAGCCGTGAAAACTTCCCACGGAGCCTGGTGCCGGGGTGAAAGACAAGGTAACGGAGGCCCCCGCGGAAAACCACTGAAATGTAGAAGACCGATGTCACCCGTGTTCCTGTAGGTTCCTGTGTGGAGGCTCACGAGTGAGCTCCTTCCCGGAAAGGAGCAGGTGGTGTGCCTGAGCTCCTGGTATAAGGTTGTTGCTTACGATGCTGCCTTGGAATCCCCATTCTGAGGAAGGCATGGGCCCTCATGCTTGCCCAGAGGTCTAGGACACATAAGCTCTGGGACAGCATCCCAGCGGGGGGAGGTCCTTCCCGTGCGGATGGTGGTGCTGGGCAGCGGGAGGAGATGAACAACAGGCCAGCTATCAGGCCTCACGTCTTCCCTGGGGTAAAGACAGAGGTCAAGGCTAGGGAAGGATGAGCCAGCGCCAAACATGGCCAGTGTCTGGGTTTGGGGGATGGCGATGCCAGTCCTCCAGAGGGCTCCCTGCGGATGTCCTCAGGCACATCCACTGCACACAGCATGGCTGGGCCTGTAGTTTCATTTTCCATTGGACCCAGTGCCTGTGTTCGCTACCGGTCTGGCAAGGGGCCTGCCTCTTGCTGACACGGTCATCCTCTCCGGCACAGAAACAATGCTGTGGAGTGGAGGCCAGGCCTGTGCCGTCACGTCTCGGATGTCGCATCCATGCCTGGGCCCATATCAGCGCAGCTGGGCCTGCATAATGGCCTTTGGCCCTGTGAGTCTCTGCTTTGCCACAGATGCGGGGCCGTTGGCCCGACTTGAGTTTGTATGAATTTCTGGGCCCCGTGTTCTTCAACGTGGAGTGAGATGAGGCCGGGGATGTCTCAGTAGTCTTCGAGGAGTCCTTGGCTGCCAGCGCCGTAAGCCATGTGGTGACGCATCCTTGGGAACAGAGGAACAGCCCCGCTCTTACTGCCGGCCAGCGAGGGGGAGGGATCTCCGGGGCCACGCCTAGGTCATCAGGTCCCTCATCTCTCTCACTCGTCCCACTTTCAAATGCTCTCTGGCTACGGGACGAAAAGGTCAGTCTCTCGCACGGAGCGTAGGCAGGGGCAGCTTTGTTAAGGCTGCCCATTGTGCCGTCGTCTACATCGTCCTAGATGGCTGTGAAGACTCCTTACTGACCAGGGCCGCCTGGCGCCCACCATTGCTTGACCCGGTTCCTGTGTAAGCCCCTGTCTGTTTCCACCCTCTCCTCCGCCGCCGAGACTTCCTGTTTGGCTGTCTGACCGGTGTTTTCAGGGAACACGATTGCTGACCTCTTTGACACCACTGGATGGAGCTCTGCTCAGCGGACCTTTGGCTTCCGCAATCGGGTGTGTGTTGGGGGGGTCCCTTCTGCATAGGCGGTATGTCTTTCGGGCCAGTACGCCTTGCACCCTCTGTACGACCAAAGCCTCCCTCTGTGCCTCCGGCCTTCCTCGCTCCGTCGCCGTGTCTCCCTCCCCACACCTGCACACTCGTGTCCGTCCTGAACTCTGTCCGTCCTTCCCATCGCCCCCCTCGCTCCCCAGCTCTTCTACTCCCCCTGGGCTATGGTGCCTCTCCTCCCAGTCTCCCTGTCTTCCCCCTCTCTCTGTCACCACCGCAGCCTCCCCCATCTGCAAGGCTGTGCTGTTTCGAGGGCACTTCTGCCTCGGGACCCTCAGGACCCTCCTCTAGGTCAGTTTGGATGGCACCAGTCACGCCAACGCCGGGACCTTTTCAGGGACAGTCTCAGATAATTTGCCTGCTCGCCACAGGCGGCCATGCCTTTTTCTCACTGCAGGCGTCCCTCTCTGCACTGACAGCTAACGTGGGCAACGGAGACACTTGGGCCCACCAAGCAGCCTGCCCTTCATCTCAAGGAAGCTCCTCCTGCTTCTTTCGGCTCAAAAACCCCCAGGACACACCCACCCATCCTTCGTATGGGAGGCCCTCCCATGAGGCAACCGTAAGGCTGGCAGCCTTGCCATGCCCCGCGGGGACTTCCTCACACCTCGATGACCGGCGTCCTATGTGGCCCATGATCCCCCCCTGGAGTGCACCTGCATGAGGTGTGGTTCGGACCCCAAGGACCTGCTGAGAAAGGACACATGTGATGTCAATGCGCACCTGGTTGGTGTGCCATCCCCTCCCCGGCTGGTACCCACTCAGCGCGACGGACCCAGACAAAGAGAGCACTCAGAGCAAAGTTGGAAGGAAGACCCCGAGAGCCCTTGCATGAAGGTCTGGCGGGGACAGAAGAGAATGCAAAGAGGAAAAGAGACAGAGACGGGAAAGGGAAAGAGGTCGGGCAGAGGAAAGTCCAGCGGGAGCCGGTTTTAGCAGGTTTTAGCAGCGGCGGGCTCCCAGAAAGATGCATTTGGTCCCCGGTCTTGAGGTCTGGCCCGTTAGCATGCCTCCCAGTGCCAGTGGGGGAGCTGGCTGGGGCCGGCTTAGAAGCTCTGTGTGCACCCTGGTGGCCAGGGACTGTGGCTCATGGCTACGTACTTTCAGGGCAAGGACATTGTGTGCAGATTCCTTCTCTGAAGGAAAGCTGGGTGGAGCGGGGTGGTGCTGGGGTGCGGAGGGGGGTGGCCCCTGCACACAGCAGCTTGGTGGTAGGCTCCTGGCTCCCTCCACCGCTGGGCTGTTCCAGGGCATAAGCTCGGCGACAGTGACGCGGCTCCGTTGGAGCACCAGACGGTACCCCCAGGGCTTTCCCCGGGTTCTGCTAAGAAGAAGCGTGGGAGGCTTTCGGGCGGCGGGGAGACACGGGATTCAGCCGCTAGATTTCAAAAGCTAGCGTCAGGCGAGGGGTCCCAGAGGGACGGATGTGAAAGGGACGAGCGGGACTGTGACACGAGGGCACCTGCGGGAAGGCCTGTGAGGTGTCTGTGCAGAAAACTTTAGGGGTTGGGAGGCGCCCAGGCCACCGCGGGGGGGCGTCCCGGGCGCCCTTCCTGGCTAGCTCTGGGGCCTGCAGGGGCCTAGGAGGGTGGTGGCCACGCCCACGGCCTATCCCGGGCGAGACCCGGGAGAACCCCGCATCCTCTCGGGGCTCGGAGTCTCTGCTGCTCCCAGGACGCATGCGGGTCTCCCCCAGGTACGCCCCGCCCCGCGCCGCTTGGCACCGGCCCCAACCTCCCCGGGTCCCTGTGCGCATGCGTGCCCCGGGCCCGCAAATTCTGAGAGGCTGCTGCTGCCCACCGCCGAAGCCCGGCGCGGGAGCGGAACCTGCCGGTCAAGCTTCCGTCGCCTGCCCTCCGCAGGTGCCTGGGTTGAGGGGCACGGCCACATGGAGAGGGAGTCGACGTCCGGGGAAGGCGGGGCTGCCCCAGAATCCGGGACCACCTTGGTCCCAGACGGGGGCGGTGAGGAGGCGGGGGCCCTCAGGGAGACCGGGTCCTGCGGGCACGCGGGGGTGCTTCTGGCCCTGGAGGCTGCCGGGCTGGTGGCCGCGGCTGTGCGGGAAGCTGTGGCCCCGAGTGGCCCAGAGGAGGCCGGCGCGGGGCAGGTGTTGGTGCTTGTGGTGCAGGATATCGTGGCGGAGGTGGAGGTGGTGGCGGTGGAAGACGAGGATGTGCTGGCGGCGCAAGACGAGGAGGTGCTGGCGGCGCAAGACGAGGAGGTGCTGGCGGTGCAAGACGAGGAGGTGGCGCAAGCAGAGTGGGTCGAGAAGCCGAAGGAGCTGTCGCAGGCAGAGCCGGTGCTGCGGCCCGACACAGCCGGGGCCGCACTTGCCGCGCTGCAGGTGGTTCAGGAAGCGCTCCGCTCTGTGGATGTCCAAGCCACCAGGGCCTACCTGCGGCTCAAGCGCAGGATGAATCAGAAGCGGAGTGGTCACCTGGCTCGAAGGAGGGCCATCATCCAGGGCATCCCTGGCTTCTGGGCACGCGCCGTATCCTTCCTTCATCGCGCCGGCTGGGTGTTGGCCCCTGGGGAGGACAGTGGGAGCAGGGCAGCAGGGAGCAGAGCCTGAGCCTGAGCCAGGGGTAGAGAACTGCGAAGCTGGGCCGGGCTCCCCCAACCATGGACCCCACCCTTCCTGCAATGGGCACCTGCCAGCAGTAGGCTGCTGGGTCAGCAGGGGGCGCAAAGCCCCGAACCCTGGGCCTACCCTTCTTCTGCGCTGCCTAGGGGGCTGGGGTCCAACAGTGGGTGGTCCGGGAGGAGGTGGGTGCGGGCAGTGCGCGTTGGCGGGAAAGGCAGAGCCTGAGACCTGTGGAGGCCTCTGTGAGTGGAAGCTCCGGACCAGTGCTTTGGGGCTCAGCACCCCCACACGCCTCTGCGGTCCCGGAACCCGGGTCAACACTCTTGACTCCTAGTGAAGCCCAGCCCACTTGGCTCAGAGCACATGTTGGAAGGAAAGGATTTGGGGGGTAAATGGGGCAGATGGAGAGGCTGCCTGCCTCATTCCGTGTCCTTCAGACGGTGTATGGTTGCCGAGTTCCCGGGAAACCTAGGGTTCTGTGCGGCACTTGCATGCATTGAGAGTCAGCAGGCTGCCTGATTTCAGCGCTATAAACTGTGCTATAAACTGTGCTATGAACTGTGTCTCCACAGACCCTCCTGAAGCAGGCCGAGGCCGCTGGCCCAGGAGCTCACAGACAGGTTTCCTCCCTCTCTAGCTCTCCCTCTCCATGACCCCCACCCACTCGCGCTCTCTCTCTCTCTCTCTCTCTCTCTCTCAACCCTCCCAGCCCTCCTTCTATGTCTGTCGTCAGGGTTTGGGTGTGTCTGTCTCTCTGTCTCCTTCCTCCCGCCCTACCCCTTTCCTCCCTGTGTGGCTGACTCTGCCAGGCCCTTGCTCGGGACCCTGGGTGTGCAGCCATGCTGCAAGCGAGCGGAGCAGCCCCCTTGTGGGCACAGAAGGTCCCTCAAGGGCCCAGGGCCTCGGGTGAGCACACAGGCAAACGGGGCCGTGAGGGGGACCGAGCCCATCCAGACATCCAGAGTGGTGACTGACTGCCTCCTGGCCTCCTGGCCCAGCCGAGCACGGGCACAGGCCACAGAGGACGTAGGCAGGGAGAGCGGGTGGGCTCTTGGCCTTGCCCTCTTGGGCCCCGGGAGCCTCAGCCCTGTTGATCCTCGAAGCCCTGCGATGCCCCACGGCAGAGCATGGGTGACGAAAGGGCAAGCGCTGGGGAGGTAGAGAGGGGGCAGTGCCTGCTTTTTCTGCACAGGCCGCATTCCGTCCCTGGCTCTCAGTCGGGAAGGGCCGGGGCGTTCCTGGTTCTCTTCTTGTCGCCCTAGACATCGAGGCTCCTTGACCCAAGGCAGATCCTAAATCACCCCCAGTTATCAGCTGTGATATGTGACCAGGACACAGACATGCTCAGCTACATGACCAATTTAGAGGTTAGCCCTGGAGCCTGAGGTCAACGGTGGTGCCTTGGGAGTGCGGTTTGTGCTGGAGTGGGTGCAGTTGAGTTGCTGAGAGTTGCGGTCAGTCAGTCACGCAGAACACCTAGGGTCAACGACCCCTCCCCGTCCCCCTCCTCTTGCTTTCCTGCGGCAGGTGGAGGAACTGGGTCGTCCCAAGTACCGCTGCAGGTTGAAGTTTTACTTTGGGAGCAACCCCTACTTCCAGAACGACGTGATCGTTAAGGAGTATCACCTTAGCATCGGCGGTAGGTGTGGGCTGGAGGTTCAGAGGAGCTGGTGGAGGGCTTCCCGGCATGAGGGCCCGGGGGTGGAAAGGGAGGAGTGCGGGGTCCTCGGGGCAGTGCAGGGATTTGGCACAGGAAGGGGGAGAGGTCGTCGGTTGAGAGCGAGAGCTGGCGTGGGTCCTAGGCCTCGGAGAGCCTCCCTTAAGTTTCCTCGTCCCGCAGGATATAGGGAGACTCGTTGCACTCCAGTCCAGTGGTTCTGGGATTATGAACGTGGTGCTGCCAGCCGCAGGCGAGACCCCAGCGGCCTGAACATCTTCAATTGGTTGTGTGACCCCAGCTGCCCAGGGTCCAACAGGATCGCCGGGGTGAGGCCCCAGCAGCCTTCGTCAGCAGCGCAGATGCTGGAGTCCCGGCTGCTGGGGAACGGGGTCGGGGGCCCTGTGCTCAGCTGACCTTTTGTCCCCTACCAGATCATCATCGAGGACCTGTGGCCCAATCCTTTGCAGTACAAACCGAGGCAGGAAGGCGGCCTATGGGAATGAGCTGAGAGGACGACCTGTCGGTGAGGAGCCAGGAGGGCTGGGTCCAGAGCCCTGTGGGGTGGGGTGCCAGGGGACAGTCAATTTAGTGGCAGGGAAACTGAGGCTCAGAGGAGCGTGGACCCATGGAGCAGGTGGCAGGGTGGGAAGTGAGCCTGGGGGAACTCAGAGCGCACACACAGGGCCGAGGATGGGTCTAGTCCGGCAGGTTCATGCCTGCCATGCTGTCCTTCGGAAAACCCCTGGCCAATCCGGACAAGCAAGGCTCCCCCAGCCCATTTTCCTGAAGTGTCTCCCATGGCTGTCGGCCCCTCTCTCGGTCCTCCTGCCACTCATTCAGTTCGTGATGGCCTGCCTGTCTTTGGGAGTCGGACTCCTTGTCCCAGCCCACTCTTGGACCACGCCTCCATGACGGCCGTCCACATGCCTGAGCACCGCGTGTCCTCCCACAGCCGTTCACATGTCCTTGGGAATGGTCCCAGGCCATCCCAAGCAGGGTCACGGGGCCCTGGCTGTGGAGGAACCGGGATCCCACGAGGACAAGGCATGCTCACAACATCACATTCACTATCCCTGCCATCATACATTTTCAAAAAGAGCTAAGACTTTTGTGTGTATTTTCATGTTTCTGTGTGTGTGTGTGTGTGTGTGTGTGTGTGTCAAGGCATGGCAGCTGTGTGGAAGTGGACATCACAGAGCATCCACGTTGCACCACCAAGAAGAATCTGATGAGGCCTCCACCGTTGAGAGACTTGGATGGGCTCGTCTCCGTGGTGCTCAGCCTGCACGGGACAGCCAAAGGGACAAGGATCAGCAGGGGCAGCGCTAGAGAGGATCCTGCCCCTAGCTGCAGGGTCAGGGAGAAGGGCCATAAACAAGTTACAAAGCACCTTGTGTCCACGTGTGGTTTTATATTGGGGGCACAGGAAATGGCAAGGAGGCAATAAGCCTGGTGGGACCCCCCAGCCCCCATCCTGTTGGATTCCATGGGTGAGGGTGATGGAGAGCAAGGGGGCAGGGCGCAGCCGTTCTTGGCCTGCGGAGAGAACCCCACCCTTCCAAGCAGGATCTGGCAGAGCATGGGGAGAGGCGGGGCTCTCTTGGGAAGTTTTGTTCTGTAGAGCAGGGCACACAGGAGGGGTAAGGTGCTCCCGAGCGGGGCCCTGGGGTCCCCTGGGCTCCTCGTACCACCCTATTCACATGGCTTGGAGAGCTTTTTCTGTTGCCCTTCAACCTGGAACTGTGCCCTGCATTGCTGAGTTGCAATGCCATGCGTGCTCTTGGTCAGTTCCAGCGCAAAACCGAGGGTCGGGGGAGGACCAAAGATGAGGCGGTCGCTCACGGTCCCTCCCTGTGGCAACAGATCCTCCTGCAGCGCAGGGGACAGTTCCACGGATGTGTGAGGGAACGCAGGTGTGCTCCATGGGATGGGGGACATCCTGAGTGTTTATGTGTGAGGGATCCGCTGAGGGCAGGTCTGCGCCTGCACACGGACGTGTGTGTGTGTCTGTGTATGTGTGAAGGGGCAATGGGGAATGGCCCTATGCCCTCGACCATGTGTCTGCATTGTGTGCCTCCTCTTCAGTATTCAACCTGTAGTGCATGTGTGTGTGTCTGTGTCTCTCTGGGGCCTCCTTTGTACAAGGGCTGGAGAGCTATGGTGTGTGTTGTGGGTGTATGTTTCCATGTGCAGTTCTGTGTCCAGTGTTGGGGCTGAGGGTGCATGCATGAGTCCGTGAGAGAGGATGTGTGCTGGGAATGCATGTGGGTTTGCATGGGCTTTTGTGCGTGTGCGTGCACGTGTGGGTGTCCTTGAGCGGTTGAGTGTGCATTTCTATGTCAGGGAGGTCGTGTGTTTTCCTCGCATGTGTCTGCATCCTCAGGGAGTGTGCGTTGGAGTATGTGTTTTAGACAGGTGAGAATGCCCGTGTGTCCAATTCTGTGGATGTTTATGGATTGCAGGGGACCAGGGGCAGACTTCTTTTTTGAGCAGGGTCAACTGTGTACGCCGATGCCGGAGACCTTGGATGTGTCGTCGTGTGTGCGTGTGCTTGCAAGCATAGCTGTATGTGGGGGAGGGCAGGGATGCATGCTCCGTGTGTGTGTTTTGTGTATGTGCGTAGAGCTCGTTGTGATTGTATAAGTGTGTCAGTGTGTGTGTGTGTGTGTATGAGAGATTGAGAGAGTGGCTACGTGTGTGTTCTTTATGACACAGATGATGGGTTTTGTTTACATGCTTCTGTAGCTTTAGGGCTATGAGCGTGTGTGCATGCTCCAATGTGTCACGATATTATGCCTGTGGGCTCGAGGCCAAGGAGGTGGTCGGGTATGCATGTTAGTGTTTTGGGGCACACACGTGTATGGTTTTTATGGTGAGGCCAAATGCGTATGCCTGTGCCAGAGACCTTGTGGCAACTGGGTGTGTCCCGAGTGTTTTTGCAAGCGCCTATGTGTCTCCATGCAAGGGATGGTGAGCAGGCCTCAGATCCATATGCAGGAGTGTGTATGTAGTGTGTACAGTGGGTTCGCAAATTGCTCGCCTGTCTGCGTGTGTGTGTGTGTGTGTGTGTGTGTGTGTGTGCTGGCTTGAGTACACGTGCATTCTTTGAGGATGCAGAACAAGGGTTTGCTTACATTCTTCCCTTTCCTCAAGGGTAAGTTTGTGTGAGTGTGCATGCTCTGATGTGCTGGGGTCAGTTGTGTATGCCTGTTTGCCAGATGCTTTGGATGTGTTCTCTTGTGTGTGTGTGACTACGAGTGTCCCAGGTCACACCTGGGAACTTCCTTTTGAGTTGGGGCCAAATGTCTATGCCTCTGCCAGAGACGTTCTGTGACAGCTCTATGATGTGTGTGTGTGTATGTGTGTGTGTGTGTGTGTGTGTGTGTGTGCTTACGAGCACCTCTGTGCCTGCATGCATGTCTGGTGTACATGCCTGAGTTCCAGAGATACATGTGTGTATTTAGTGTGTTCGGTGCGTTTGCGTGAGCACGTGTGTCTGTGTGTGTCTGTGTGTTTGAATGGAGCCCGATCGGGTGTGTTTCTATTTTCACTCTGTGTGTGTGTGTGTGTGTGTGTGCGCGCGTATGTGTGCATGTGTGTGTGTGTCTGTGTGTACATGTGGCATCTCCTTTCTTTTGTTTCAGGGACCAGTTGTGGGCATGCAGAGCCCCCTTCTGAGTGCCTGAGTGCCCGTGTGTCCGTGTGTCTGTGTCTGCGTATCTGTCCCACCCAGGGAGGTTCACGCTGCTGAGATGCATATGAGGAAGCATTGCCCTTGACCAGAAGCCGTGAAAACTTCCCACGGAGCCTGGTGCCGGGGTGAAAGACAAGGTCGACGGAGGCCCCCGCGGAAAACCACTGAAATGTAGAAGACCGATGTCACCCGTGTTCCTGTAGGTTCCTGTGTGGAGGCTCACGAGTGAGCTCCTTCCCGGAAAGGAGCAGGTGGTGTGCCTGAGCTCCTGGTATAAGGTTGTTGCTTACGATGCTGCCTTGGAATCCCCATTCTGAGGAAGGGATGGGCCCTCATGCTTGCCCAGAGGTCTAGGACACATAAGCTCTGGGACAGCATCCCAGCGGGGGGAGGTCCTTCCCGTGCGGATGGTGGTGCTGGGCAGCGGGAGGAGATGAACAACAGGCCAGCTATCAGGCCTCATGTCTTCCCTGGGGTAAAGACAGAGGTCAAGGCTAGGGAAGGATGAGCCAGCGCCAAACATGGCCAGTGTCTGGGTTTGGGGGATGGCCATGCCAGTCCTCCAGAGGGCTCCCTGCGGATGTCCTCAGGCACATCCACTGCACACAGCATGGCTGGGCCTGTAGTTTCATTTTCCATTGGACCCAGTGCCTGTGTTCGCTACCGGTCTGGCAAGGGGCCTGCCTCTTGCTGACACGGTCATCCTCTCCGGCACAGAAACAATGCTGTGGAGTGGAGGCCAGGCCTGTGCCGTCACGTCTCTGCTGTCGCATCCATGCCTGGGCCCATATCAGCGCAGCTGGGCCTGCATAATGGCCTTTGGCCCTGTGAGTCTCTGCTTTGCCACAGATGCGGGGCCGTTGGCCCGACTTGAGTTTGTATGAATTTCTGGGCCCCGTGTTCTTCAACGTGGAGTGAGATGAGGCCGGGGCTGTCTCAGTAGTCTTCGAGGAGTCCTTGGCTGCCAGCGCCGTAAGCCATGTGGTGACGCATCCTTGGGAACAGAGGAACAGCCCCGCTCTTACTGCCGGCCAGCGAGGGGGAGGGATCTCCGGGGCCACGCCTAGGTCATCAGGTCCCTCATCTCTCTCACTCGTCCCACTTTCAAATGCTCTGTGGCTACGGGACGAAAAGGTCAGTCTCTCGCACGGAGCGTAGGCAGGGGCAGCTTTGTTAAGGCTGCCCATTGTGCCGTCGTCTACATCGTCCTAGATGGCTGTGAAGACTCCTTACTGACCGGGGCCGCCTGGCGCCCACCATTGCTAGACCCGGTTCCTGTGTAAGCCCCTGTCTGTTTCCACCCTCTCCTCCGCCGCCGAGACTTCCTGTTTGGCTGTGTGACCGGTGTTTTCAGGGAACACGATTGCTGACCTCTTTGACACCACTGGATGGAGCTCTGCTCAGCGGACCTTTGGCTTCCGCAACCGGGTGAGTGTTGGGGGGGTCCCTTCTGCATAGGCGGTATGTCTTTCGGGCCAGTACGCCTTGCACCCTCTGTACGACCAAAGCCTCCCTCTGTGCCTCCGGCCTTCCTCGCTCCGTCGCCATGTCTCCCTCCCCACACCTGCACACTCGTGTCCGTCCTGAACTCTGTCCGTCCTTCCCATCGCCCCCCTCGCTCCCCAGCTCTTCTTCTCCCCCTGGGCTATGGTGCCTCTCCTCCCAGTCTCCCTGTCTTCCCCCTCTCTCTGTCACCACCGCAGCCTCCCCCATCTGCAAGGCTGTGCTGTTTCGAGGGCACTTCTGCCTCGGGACCCTCAGGACCCTCCTCTAGGTCAGTTTGGATGGCACCAGTCACGCCAACGCCGGGACCTTTTCAGGGACAGTCTCAGATAATTTGCCTGCTCGCCACAGGCGGCCATGCCTTTTTCTCACTGCAGGCGTCCCTCTCTGCACTGACAGCTAACGTGGGCAACGGAGACACTTGGGCCCACCAAGCAGCCTGCCCTTCATCTCAAGGAATCTCCTCCTGCTTCTTTCGGCTCAAAAACCCCCAGGACACACCCACCCATCCTTCGTATGGGAGGCCCTCCCATGAGGCAACCGTAAGGCTGGCAGCCTTGCCATGCCCCGCGGGGACTTCCTCACACCTCGATGACCGGCGTCCTATGTGGCCCATGATCCCCCCCTGGAGTGCACCTGCATGAGGTGTGGTTCGGACCCCAAGGACCTGCTGAGAAAGGACACATGTGCTGTCAATGCGCACCTGGTTGGTGTGCCATCCCCTCCCCGGCTGGTACCCACTCAGCGAGACGGACCCAGACAAAGAGAGCACTCAGAGCAAAGTTGGAAGGAAGACCCCGAGAGCCCTTGCATGAAGGTCTGGCGGGGACAGAAGAGAATGCAAAGAGGAAAAGAGACAGAGACGGGAAAGGGAAAGAGGTCGGGCAGAGGAAAGTCCAGCGGGAGCCGGTTTTAGCAGGTTTTAGCAGCGGCGGGCTCCCAGAAAGATGCATTTGGTCCCCGGACTTGAGGTCTGGCCCGTTAGCATGCCTCCCAGTGCCAGTGGGGGAGCTGGCTGGGGCCGGCTTAGAAGCTCTGTGTGCACCCTGGTGGCCAGGGACTGTGGCTCATGGCTACGTAATTTCAGGGCAAGGACATTGTGTGCAGATTCCTTCTCTGAAGGAAAGCTGGGTGGAGCGGGGTGGTGCTGGGGTGCGGAGGAGGGTGGCCCCTGCACACAGCAGCTTGGTGGTAGGCTCCTGGCTCCCTCCACCGCTGGGCTGTTCCAGGGCATAAGCTCGGCGACAGTGACGCGGCTCCGTTGGAGCACCAGACGATACCCCCAGGGCTTTCCCCGGGTTCCGCTAAGAAGGAGCGTGGGAGGCTTTCGGGCGGCGGGGAGACACGGGATTCAGCCGCTAGATTTCAAAAGCTAGCGTCAGGCGAGGGGTCCCAGAGGGACGGATGTGAAAGGGACGAGCGGGACTGTGACACGAGGGCACCTGCGGGAAGGCCTGTGAGGTGTCTGTGCAGAAAACTTTAGGGGTTGGGAGGCGCGGAGGCCACGGCGGGGGGGCGTCCCGGGGGCCCTTCCTGGCTAGCTCTGGGGCCTGCAGGGGCCTAGGAGGGTGGTGGCCACGCCCACGGCCTATCCCGGGCGAGACCCGGGAGAACCCCGCATCCTCTCGGGGCTCGGAGTCTCTGCTGCTCCCAGGACGCATGCGGGTCTCCCCCAGGCACGCCCCGCCCCGCGCCGCTTGGCGCCGGCCCCAACCTCCCCGGGTCCCTGTGCGCATGCGTGCCCCGGGCCCTCGCATTCTGAGAGGCTGCTGCTGCCCACCGCCGACGCCCGGCGCGGGAGCGGAAGCTGCCGGTCAAGCTTCCGTCGCCTGCCCTCCGCAGGTGCCTGAGTTGAGGGGCACGGCCACATGGAGAGGGAGTCGACGTCCGGGGAAGGCGGGGCTGCCCCAGAATCCGGGACCACCTTGGTCCCAGACGGGGGCAGTGAGGAGGCGGGGGCCCTCAGGGAGACCGGGTCCTGCGGGCATGCGGGGGCGCTTCTGGCCCTGGAGGCTGCCGGGCTGGTGGCCGCGGCTGTGCGGGAAGCTGAGGCCCAGCGTGGCCCAGAGGAGACCGGCGCGGGGCAGGTGTTGGTGCTTGTGGTGCAGTATATCGTGGCGGAGGTGGAGGTGGAGGTGGTGGCGGTGGAAGACGAGGAGGTGCTGGCGGCGCAAGACGAGGAGGTGCTGGCGGCGCAAGACGAGGAGGTGCTGGCGGTGCAAGACGAGGAGGTGGCGCAAGCAGAGTGGGTCGAGAAGCCGAAGGAGCTGTCGCAGGCAGAGCCGGTGCTGCGGCCCGACACAGCCGGGGCCGCACTTGCCGCGCTGCAGGTGGTTCAGGAAGCGCTCCGCTCTGTGGATGTCCAAGCCACCAGGGCCTACCTGCGGCTCAAGCGCAGGATGAATCAGAAGCGGAGTGGTCACCTGGCTCGAAGGAGGGCCATCATCCAGGGCATCCCTGGCTTCTGGGCACGCGCCGTATCCTTCCTTCATCGCGCCGGCTGGGTGTTGGCCCCTGGGGAGGACAGTGGGAGCAGGGCAGCAGGGAGCAGAGCCTGAGCCTGAGCCAGGGGTAGAGAACTGCGAAGCTGGGCCGGGCTCCCCCAACCATGGACCCCACCCTTCCAGCAATGGGCACCTGCCAGCAGTAGGCCGCTGGGCCAGCAGGGGGCACAAAGCCCCGAACCCTGGGCCTACCCTTCTTCTGCGCTGCCTAGGGGGCTGGGGTCCAGCAGTGGGTGGTCCGGGAGGAGGTGGGTGCGGGCAGTGCGCGTTGGCGGGAAAGGCAGAGCCTGAGACCTGTGGAGGCCTCTGTGAGTGGAAGCTCCGGACCAGTGCTTTGGGGCTCAGCACCCCCACACGCCTCTGCGGTCCCGGAACCCGGGTCAACACTCTTGACTCCTAGTGAAGCCCAGCCCACTTGGCTCAGAGCACATGTTGGAAGGAAAGGATTTGGGGGGTAAATGGGGCAGATGGAGAGGCTGCCTGCCTCATTCCGTGTCCTTCAGACGGTGTATGGTTGCCGAGTTCCCGGGAAACCTAGGGTTCTGTGCGGCACTTGCATGCATTGAGAGTCAATCAGCAGGCTGCCTGATTTCAGCGCTATAAACTGTGCTATAAACTGTGCTATAAACAGTGCTATAAACTGTGTCTCCACAGACCCTTCTGAAGCAGGCCGAGGCCGCTGGCCCAGGTGCTCACAGACACGTTTCCTCCCTCCCTGGTTCTCCCTCTCCATGACCCCCACCCACTCGCGCTCGCTCTCTCTCTCTCTCTCTCTCTCTCTCTCAACCCTCCCAGCCCTCCTTCTACGTCTGTCGTCAGGGTTTGGGTGTGTCTGTCTCTCTGTCTCCTTCCTCCCGCCCTACCCCTTTCCTCCCTGTGTGGCTGACTCTGCCAGGCCCTTGCTCGGGACCCTGGGTGTGCAGCCATGCTGCAAGCGAGCGGAGCAGCCCCCTTGTGGGCACAGAAGGTCCCTCAAGGGCCCAGGGCCTCGGGTGAGCACACAGGCAAACGGGGCCGTGAGGGGGACCGAGCCCATCCAGACATCCAGAGTGGTGACTGACTGCCTCCTGACCTCCTGGCCCAGCCGAGCACGGGCACAGGCCACAGAGGACATAGGAAGGGAGAGCGTGCAGGCTCTTGACTTGCCCTCTTGGGCCCCGGGAGCCTCAGCCCTGTTGATCCTCGAATCCCTGCGATGCCCCACGGCAGAGCATGGGTGACGAAAGGGCAAGCGCTGGGGAGGTAGAGAGGGGGCAGTGCCTGCTTTTTTAGCACAGGCCGCATTCCATCCCTGGCTCTCCTTCGGGAAGGGCCGGTGCGTTCCTGGTTCTCTTCTTGTCGCCCTTGACGTCGAGGCTCCTTGACCCAAGGCAGATCCTGAATCACCCCCAGTTATCAGCTGTGATATGTGACCAGGACACAGACATGCTCAGCTACATGACCAATTTAGAGGTTAGCCCTGGAGCCTGAGGTCAACGGTGGTGCCTTGGGAGTGGGGTTTGTGCTGGAGTGGGTGCAGTTGAGTTGCTGAGAGTTGCGGTCAGTCAGTCACGCAGAACACCTAGGGTCAACGACCCCTCCCCGTCCCCCTCCTCTTGCTTTCCTGCGGCAGGTGGAGGAACTGGGTCGTCCCAAGTACCGCTGCAGGTTGAAGTTTTACTTTGGGAGCAACCCCTACTTCCAGAACGACGTGATCGTTAAGGAGTATCACCTTAGCATCGGCGGTAGGTGTGGGCTGGAGGTTCAGAGGAGCTGGTGGAGGGCTTCCCGGCATGAGGGCCCGGGGGTGGAAAGGGAGGAGTGCGGGGTCCTCGGGGCAGTGCAGGGATTTGGCACAGGAAGGGGGAGAGGTCGTCGGTTGAGAGCGAGAGCTGGCGTGGGTCCTAGGCCTCGGAGAGCCTCCCTTAAGTTTCCTCGTCCCGCAGGATATAGGGAGACTCGTTGCACTCCAGTCCAGTGGTTCTGGGATTATGAACGTGGTGCTGCCAGCCGCAGGCGAGACCCCAGCGGCCTGAACTTCTTCAACTGGTTGTGTGACCCCAGCTGCCCAGGGTCCAACAGGATCGCCGGGGTGAGGCCCCTGCAGCCTTCGTCAGCAGCGCAGATGCTGGAGTCCCGGCTGCTGGGGAACGGGGTCGGGGGCCCTGTGCTCAGCTGACCTTTTTTCCCCTACCAGATCATCATCGAGGACCTGTGGCCCAATCCTTTGCAGTACAAACCGAGGCAGGAAGGCGGCCTATGGGAATGAGCTGAGAGGACGACCTGTCGGTGAGGAGCCAGGAGGGCTGGGTCCAGAGCCCTTTGGGGTGGGGTGCCAGGGGACAGTCAATTTAGTGGCAGGGAAACTGAGGCTCAGAGGAGCGTGGACCCATGGAGCAGGTGGCAGGGTGGGAAGTGAGCCTGGGGGAACTCAGAGCGCACACACAGGGCCGAGGATGGGTCTAGTCCGGCAGGTTCATGCCTGCCATGCTGTCCTTCGGAAAACCCCTGGCCAATCCGGACAAGCAAGGCTCCCCCAGCCCATTTTCCTGAAGTGTCTCCCATGGCTGTCGGCCCCTCTCTGGGTCCTCCTGCCACTCATTCAGTTCGTGATGGCCTGCCTGTCTTTGGGAGTCGGACTCCTTGTCCCAGCCCACTCTTGGACCACGCCTCCATGACGGCCGTCCACATGCCTGAGCACCGCGTGTCCTCCCACAGCCGTTCACATGTCCTTGGGAATGGTCCCAGGCCATCCCAAGCAGGGTCACGGGGCCCTGGCTGTGGAGGAACCGGGATCCCACGAGGACAAGGCATGCTCACAACATCACATTCACTATCCCTGCCATCATACATTTTCACAAAGAGCTAAGACTTTTGTGTGTATTTTCATGTTTCTGTGTGTGTGTGTGTGTGTGTGTGTGTCAAGGCATGGCAGCTGTGTGGAAGTGGACATCACAGAGCATCCACGTTGCACCACCAAGAAGAATCTGATGAGGCCTCCACCGTTGAGAGACTTGGATGGGCTCGGCTCCGTGGTGCTCAGCCTGCACGGGACAGCCAAAGGGACAAGGATCAGCAGGGGCTGTGCTAGAGAGGATCCTGCCCCTAGCTGCAGGGTCAGGGAGAAGGGCCATAAACAAGTTACAAAGCACCTTGTGTCCACGTGTGGTTTTATATTGGGGGCACAGGAAATGGCAAGGAGGCAATAAGCCTGGTGGGACCCCCCAGCCCCCATCCTGTTGGATTCCATGGGTGAGGGTGATGGAGAGCAAGGGGGCAGGGCGCAGCCGTTCTTGGCCTGCGGAGAGAACCCCACCCTTCCAAGCAGGATCTGGCAGAGCATGGGGAGAGGCGGGGCTCTCTTGGGAAGTTTTGTTCTGTAGAGCAGGGCACACAGGAGGGGTAAGGTGCTCCCGAGCGGGGCCCTGGGGTCCCCTGGGCTCCTCGTACCACCCTATTCACATGGCTTGGAGAGCTTTTTCTGTTGCCCTTCAACCTGGAACTGTGCCCTGCATTGCTGAGTTGCAATGCCATGCGTGCTCTTGGTCAGTTCCAGCGCAAAACCGAGGGTCGGGGGAGGACCAAAGATGAGGCGGTCGCTCACGGTCCCTCCCTGTGGCAACAGATCCTCCTGCAGCGCAGGGGACAGTTCCACGGATGTGTGAGGGAACGCAGGTGTGCTCCATGGGATGGGGGACATCCTGAGTGTTTATGTGTGAGGGATCCGCTGAGGGCAGGTCTGCGCCTGCACACGGACGTGTGTGTGTGTCTGTGTATGTGTGAAGGGGCAATGGGGAATGGCCCTATGCCCTCGACCATGTGTCTGCATTGTGTGCCTCCTCTTCAGTATTCAACCTGTAGTGCATGTGTGTGTGTCTGTGTCTCTCTGGGGCCTCCTTTGTACAAGGGCTGGAGAGCTATGGTGTGTGTTGTGGGTGTATGTTTCCATGTGCAGTTCTGTGTCCAGTGTTTGGGCTGAGGGTGCATGCATGAGTCCGTGAGAGAGATAGGATGTGTGTTGGGAATGCATGTGGGTTTGCATGGGCTTTTGTGCGTGTGCGTGCACGTGTGGGTGTGCTTGAGCGGTTGAGTGTGCATTTCTATGTCAGGGAGGTCGTGTGTTTTCCTCGCATGTGTCTGCATCCTCAGGGAGTGTGCGTTGGAGTATGTGTTTTAGACAGGTGAGAATGCCCGTGTGTCCAATTCTGTGGATGTTTATGGATTGCAGGGGACCAGGGGCAGACTTCTTTTTTGAGCAGGGTCAACTGTGTACGCCGATGCCGGAGACCTTGGATGTGTCGTCGTGTGTGCGTGTGCTTGCAAGCATAGCTGTATGTGGGGGAGGGCAGGGATGCATGCTCCGTGTGTGTGTTTTGTGTATGTGCGTAGAGCTCGTTGTGATTGTATAAGTGTGTCAGTGTGTGTGTGTGTGTATGAGAGATTGAGAGAGTGGCTACGTGTGTGTTCTTTATGACACAGATGATGGGTTTTGTTTACATGCTTCTGTAGCCTTAGGGCTATGAGCGTGTGTGCATGCTCCGATGTGTCACGATATTATGCCTGTGGGCTCGAGGCCATAGAGGTGGTGGGGTACGCATGTTAGTATTTTTGGGCACACACGTGTATGGTCTTTATGGTGAGGCCAAATGCGTATGCCTGTGCTAGAGACCTTGTGGCAACTGGGTGTGTCCCGAGTGTTTTTGCAAGCGCCTATGTGTCTCCATGCAAGGGATGGTGAGCAGGCCTCAGATCCATATGCAGGAGTGTGTATGAAGTGTGCACAGTGGGTTCGCAAACCGCTCGCCTGTCTGCGTGTGTGGGTGTGTGTGTGTGCTGGCTTGTGTACACGTGCGTTCTTTGAGGATGCAGAACAAGGGTTTGCTTACATTCTTCCCTTTCCTCAAGGGTAAGTTTGTGTGAGTGTGCATGCTCTGATGTGCTGGGGTCAGTTGTGTATGCCTGTTTGCCAGATGCTTTGGATGTGTTCTCTTGTGTGTGTGTGACTACGAGTGTCCCAGGTCACACCTGGGAACATCCTTTTGAGTTGGGGCCAAATGTCTATGCCTCTGCCAGAGACGTTCTGTGACAGCTCTATGATGTGTGTGTGTGTATGTGTGTGTGTGTGTGTGTGTGTGTGCTTACGAGCACCTCTGTGCCTGCATGCATGTCTGGTGTACATGCCTGAGTTCCAGAGATACATGTGTGTATTTAGTGTGTTCGGTGCGTTTGCGTGAGCACGTGTGTCTGTGTGTGTCTGTGTGTTTGAATGGAGCCCGATCGGGTGTGTTTCTATTTTCACTCTGTGTGTGTGTGTGTGTGTGTGTGCGCGCGTATGTGTGCATGTGTGTGTGTGTCTGTGTGTACATGTGGCATCTCCTTTCTTTTGTTTCAGGGACCAGTTGTGGGAATGCAGAGCCCCCTTCTGAGTGCCTGAGTGCCCGTGTGTCCGTGTGTCTGTGTCTGCGTATCTGTCCCACCCAGGGAGGTTCACGCTGCTGAGATGCATATGAGGAAGCATTGCCCTTGACCAGAAGCCGTGAAAACTTCCCACGGAGCCTGGTGCCGGGGTGAAAGACAAGGTCGACGGAGGCCCCCGCGGAAAACCACTGAAATGTAGAAGACCGATGTCACCCGTGTTCCTGTAGGTTCCTGTGTGGAGGCTCACGAGTGAGCTCCTTCCCGGAAAGGAGCAGGTGGTGTGCCTGAGCTCCTGGTATAAGGTTGTTGCTTACGATGCTGCCTTGGAATCCCCATTCTGAGGAAGGCATGGGCCCTCATGCTTGCCCAGAGGTCTAGGACACATAAGCTCTGGGACAGCATCCCAGCGGGGGGAGGTCCTTCCCGTGCGGATGGTGGTGCTGGGCAGCGGGAGGAGATGAACAACAGGCCAGCTATCAGGCCTCATGTCTTCCCTGGGGTAAAGACAGAGGTCAAGGCTAGGGAAGGATGAGCCAGCGCCAAACATGGCCAGTGTCTGGGTTTGGGGGATGGCCATGCCAGTCCTCCAGAGGGCTCCCTGCGGATGTCCTCAGGCACATCCACTGCACACAGCATGGCTGGGCCTGTAGTTTCATTTTCCATTGGACCCAGTGCCTGTGTTCGCTACCGGTCTGGCAAGGGGCCTGCCTCTTGCTGACACGGTCATCCTCTCCGGCACAGAAACAATGCTGTGGAGTGGAGGCCAGGCCTGTGCCGTCACGTCTCTGATGTCGCATCCATGCCTGGGCCCATATCAGCGCAGCTGGGCCTGCATAATGGCCTTTGGCCCTGTGAGTCTCTGCTTTGCCACAGATGCGGGGCCGTTGGCCCGACTTGAGTTTGTATGAATTTCTGGGCCCCGTGTTCTTCAACGTGGAGTGAGATGAGGCCGGGGCTGTCTCAGTAGTCTTCGAGGAGTCCTTGGCTGCCAGCGCCGTAAGCCATGTGGTGACGCATCCTTGGGAACAGAGGAACAGCCCCGCTCTTACTGCCGGCCAGCGAGGGGGAGGGATCTCCGGGGCCACGCCTAGGTCATCAGGTCCCTCATCTCTCTCACTCGTCCCACTTTCAAATGCTCTGTGGCTACGGGACGAAAAGGTCAGTCTCTCGCACGGAGCGTAGGCAGGGGCAGCTTTGTTAAGGCTGCCCATTGTGCCGTCGTCTACATCGTCCTAGATGGCTGTGAAGACTCCTTACTGACCGGGGCCGCCTGGCGCCCACCATTGCTAGACCCGGTTCCTGTGTAAGCCCCTGTCTGTTTCCACCCTCTCCTCCGCCGCCGAGACTTCCTGTTTGGCTGTGTGACCGGTGTTTTCAGGGAACACGATTGCTGACCTCTTTGACACCACTGGATGGAGCTCTGCTCAGCGGACCTTTGGCTTCCGCAATCGGGTGTGTGTTGGGGGGGTCCCTTCTGCATAGGCGGTATGTCTTTCGGGCCAGTACGCCTTGCACCCTCTGTACGACCAAAGCCTCCCTCTGTGCCTCCGGCCTTCCTCGCTCCGTCGCCGTGTCTCCCTCCCCACACCTGCACACTCGTGTCCGTCCTGAACTCTGTCCGTCCTTCCCATCGCCCCCCTCGCTCCCCAGCTCTTCTTCTCCCCCTGGGCTATGGTGCCTCTCCTCCCAGTCTCCCTGTCTTCCCCCTCTCTCTGTCACCACCGCAGCCTCCCCCATCTGCAAGGCTGTGCTGTTTCGAGGGCACTTCTGCCTCGGGACCCTCAGGACCCTCCTCTAGGTCAGTTTGGATGGCACCAGTCACGCCAACGCCGGGACCTTTTCAGGGACAGTCTCAGATAATTTGCCTGCTCGCCACAGGCGGCCATGCCTTTTTCTCACTGCAGGCGTCCCTCTCTGCACTGACAGCTAACGTGGGCAACGGAGACACTTGGGCCCACCAAGCAGCCTGCCCTTCATCTCAAGGAAGCTCCTCCTGCTTCTTTCGGCTCAAAAACCCCCAGGACACACCCACCCATCCTTCGTATGGGAGGTCCTCCCATGAGGCAACCGTAAGGCTGGCAGCCTTGCCATGCCCCGCGGGGACTTCCTCACACCTCGATGACCGGCGTCCTATGTGGCCCATGATCCCCCCCTGGAGTGCACCTGCATGAGGTGTGGTTCGGACCCCAAGGACCTGCTGAGAAAGGACACATGTGCTGTCAATGCGCACCTGGTTGGTGTGCCATCCCCTCCCCGGCTGGTACCCACTCAGCGAGACGGACCCAGACAAAGAGAGCACTCAGAGCAAAGTTGGAAGGAAGACCCCGAGAGCCCTTGCATGAAGGTCTGGCGGGGACAGAAGAGAATGCAAAGAGGAAAAGAGACAGAGACGGGAAAGGGAAAGAGGTCGGGCAGAGGAAAGTCCAGCGGGAGCCGGTTTTAGCAGGTTTTAGCAGCGGCGGGCTCCCAGAAAGATGCATTTGGTCCCCGGACTTGAGGTCTGGCCCGTTAGCATGCCTCCCAGTGCCAGTGGGGGAGCTGGCTGGGGCCGGCTTAGAAGCTCTGTGTGCACCCTGGTGGCCAGGGACTGTGGCTCATGGCTACGTAATTTCAGGGCAAGGACATTGTGTGCAGATTCCTTCTCTGAAGGAAAGCTGGGTGGAGCGGGGTGGTGCTGGGGTGCGGAGGGGGGTGGCCCCTGCACACAGCAGCTTGGTGGTAGGCTCCTGGCTCCCTCCACCGCTGGGCTGTTCCAGGGCATAAGCTCGGCGACAGTGACGCGGCTCCGTTGGAGCACCAGACGGTACCCCCAGGGCTTTCCCCGGGTTCCGCTAAGAAGGAGCGTGGGAGGCTTTCGGGCGGCGGGGAGACACGGGATTCAGCCGCTAGATTTCAAAAGCTAGCGTCAGGCGAGGGGTCCCAGAGGGACGGATGTGAAAGGGACGAGCGGGACTGTGACACGAGGGGACCTGCGGGAAGGCCTGTGAGGTGTCTGTGCAGAAAACTTTAGGGGTTGGGAGGCGCGGAGGCCACGGCGGGGGGGCGTCCCGGGGGCCCTTCCTGGCTAGCTCTGGGGCCTGCAGGGGCCTAGGAGGGTGGTGGCCACGCCCACGGCCTATCCCGGGCGAGACCCGGGAGAACCCCGCATCCTCTCGGGGCTCGGAGTCTCTGCTGCTCCCAGGACGCATGCGGGTCTCCCCCAGGCACGCCCTGCCCCGCGCCGCTTGGCGCCGGCCCCAACCTCCCCGGGTCCCTGTGCGCATGCGTGCCCCGGGCCCGCGCATTCTGAGAGGCTGCTGCTGCCCACCGCCGACGCCCGGCGCGGGAGCGGAAGCTGCCGGTCTCGCTTCCGTCGCCTGCACTCCGCAGGTGCCTGGGTTGAGGGGCACGGCCACATGGAGAGGGAGTCGACGTCCGGGGAAGGCGGGGCTGCCCCAGAATCCGGGACCACCTTGGTCCCAGACGGGGGCAGTGAGGAGGCGGGGGCCCTCAGGGAGACCGGGTCCTGCGGGCACGCGGGGGCGCTTCTGGCCCTGGAGGCTGCCGGGCTGGTGGCCGCGGCTGTGCGGGAAGCTGAGGCCCAGCGTGGCCCAGAGGAGACCGGCGCGGGGCAGGTGTTGGTGCTTGTGGTGCAGTATATCGTGGCGGAGGTGGAGGTGGAGGTGGTGGCGGTGGAAGACGAGGAGGTGCTGGCGGCGCAAGACGAGGAGGTGCTGGCGGCGCAAGACGAGGAGGTGCTGGCGGTGCAAGACGAGGAGGTGGCGCAAGCAGAGTGGGTCGAGAAGCCGAAGGAGCTGTCGCAGGCAGAGCCGGTGCCGCGGCCCGACACAGCCGGGGCCGCACTTGCCGCGCTGCAGGTGGTTCAGGAAGCGCTCCGCTCTGTGGATGTCCAAGCCACCAGGGCCTACCTGCGGCTCAAGCGCAGGATGAATCAGAAGCGGAGTGGTCACCTGGCTCGAAGGAAGGCCATCATCCAGGGCATCCCTGGCTTCTGGGCACGCGCCGTATCCTTCCTTCATCGCGCCGGCTGGGTGTTGGCCCCTGGGGAGGACAGTGGGAGCAGGGCAGCAGGGAGCAGAGCCTGAGCCTGAGCCAGGGGTAGAGAACTGCGAAGCTGGGCCGGGCTCCCCCAACCATGGACCCCACCCTTCCAGCAATGGGCACCTGCCAGCAGTAGGCCGCTGGGCCAGCAGGGGGCGCAAAGCCCCGAACCCTGGGCCTACCCTTCTTCTGCGCTGCCTAGGGGGCTGGGGTCCAGCAGTGGGTGGTCCGGGAGGAGGTGGGTGCGGGCAGTGCGCGTTGGCGGGAAAGGCATAGCCTGAGACCTGTGGAGGCCTCTGTGAGTGGAAGCTCCAGACCAGTGCTTTGGGGCTCAGCACCCCCACACGCCTCTGCGGTCCCGGAACCCGGGTCAACACTCTTGACTCCTAGTGAAGCCCAGCCCACTTGGCTCAGAGCACATGTTGGAAGGAAAGGATTTGGGGGGTAAATGGGGCAGATGGAGAGGCTGCCTGCCTCATTCCGTGTCCTTCAGACGGTGTATGGTTGCCGAGTTCCCGGGAAACCTAGGGTTCTGTGCGGCACTTGCATGCATTGAGAGTCAGTCAGCAGGCTGCCTGATTTCAGCGCTATAAACTGTGCTATAAACTGTGCTATAAACAGTGCTATAAACTGTGTCTCCACAGACCCTTCTGAAGCAGGCCGAGGCCGCTGGCCCAGGTGCTCACAGACACGTTTCCTCCCTCCCTGGTTCTCCCTCTCCATGACCCCCACCCACTCGCGCTCGCTCTCTCTCTCTCTCTCTCTCTCTCTCAACCCTCCCAGCCCTCCTTCTACGTCTGTCGTCAGGGTTTGGGTGTGTCTGTCTCTCTGTCTCCTTCCTCCCGCCCTACCCCTTTCCTCCCTGTGTGGCTGACTCTGCCAGGCCCTTGCTCGGGACCCTGGGTGTGCAGCCATGCTGCAAGCGAGCGGAGCAGCCCCCTTGTGGGCACAGAAGGTCCCTCAAGGGCCCAGGGCCTCGGGTGAGCACACAGGCAAACGGGGCCGTGAGGGGGACCGAGCCCATCCAGACATCCAGAGTGGTGACTGACTGCCTCCTGACCTCCTGGCCCAGCCGAGCACGGGCACAGGCCACAGAGGACATAGGAAGGGAGAGCGTGCAGGCTCTTGACTTGCCCTCTTGGGCCCCGGGAGCCTCAGCCCTGTTGATCCTCGAAGCCCTGCGATGCCCCACGGCAGAGCATGGGTGACGAAAGGGCAAGCGCTGGGGAGGTAGAGAGGGGGCAGTGCCTGCTTTTTTAGCACAGGCCGCATTCCATCCCTGGCTCTCCTTCGGGAAGGGCCGGGGCGTTCCTGGTTCTCTTCTTGTCGCCCTTGACGTCGAGGCTCCTTGACCCAAGGCAGATCCTGAATCACCCCCAGTTATCAGCTGTGATATGTGACCAGGACACAGACATGCTCAGCTACATGACCAATTTAGAGGTTAGCCCTGGAGCCTGAGGTCAACGGTGGTGCCTTGGGAGTGGGGTTTGTGCTGGAGTGGGTGCAGTTGAGTTGCTGAGAGTTGCGGTCAGTCAGTCACGCAGAACACCTAGGGTCAACGACCCCTCCCCGTCCCCCTCCTCTTGCTT